>NC_064567.1:82014956-82314956 GCF_937001465.1 Orcinus orca
CATGTGGTGATTAGAATGAAATAAGAGGAAGGAAGAGGAGAGGAAGGGGAGGATGGAGCTAACATTGATTTTTGATTCAAGCTAAACCCCAGAGGCTTTAAGTTTCATCTCAAAACATAGGGGAGGCAAATGGAGTGACCATTTAGGTTGATTAACACCTTGAATTTCTTCCATACTAGGTGACATGGTGTGTGTGGGGCGGAAGTCTCCTTCGTCTCTCACTAAGGGCCATAGGCCCAGGTAAAGGATAAGATCTGTTTCTTTTCAATTCTAGCTCCTTCAGCAGTAGAGACATGTAAGTGGATGAGTTTTACTCAGTCACAGAACTGTCAGTAAGATGATAAGATGTTTATAACATTTTTTTCAGAAAGGAATTTATATCTACAATGCTCCTTTGTTTATTAATCCTTAAACTCTAAGATTAAAGTACACAGTTTTTATCAGCATAAATTCCTCTTCTGACCTACTTTTCCCAACCATTGCAGGATTGTGTGTCCTTCGAAAATCTCTGATGGGGGTGGCACCATTATTTTGAATGCAGTGCGGCACAGCAGTGCCAGCCTCTCCCCGCTTTTGCTAACCCTTGTTCCTTCCAGGTTATCATTTTGTTAGTTCAGGGTGAATTTATATTCTTGTTTTTTGTTTGTTTGTTTGACATGCCTTATCTGCTAAACAGAGGGGAGAATGGACAAAAGACAACTATTCTAAAATGCAGCCTCAAAGCAGTCATTTTTTAAGTTGAGATCATCTATTAAATCCATTGTTATCCTGACACCTTTATGAAATCAGAAGAATGGTAAATTTTTACCTGCATTCATGAAGAGCCTTTTAAGAAACAATAATTATAATTTTAAAACTCTAAAAAAATTAGTAACAATAGTTAATTAAAAATTCTTTTTCTGATTTATTAAAGACTATTTTAAAACTGGTTATCTGAATACATTTAATCCAAATATCCCCCCCACACAAACTCTTTTTAAAGAAGCAAGAAATAAATTCATAAAGGCTTACCTTTTATAGAAATACATGATAATGAGACTGCTAAATACATGCCAAGTCTAGTTAAAACATAATATGAGAAACTGAGAAAAAGAAAGCTCTTTTTGAAAAGAGCTTCAAGGTGAAGTGAAATCTAAACACTAACAAAAAAGTTATCTCCTCAGCTCAAACTGGTGTTACAACTGAATATTTCAAAGGAGGTAAACTGTTAACATTATAATCTCCTTTTATGTCTATCAGTTCCTTAGAGTTTACATCATGTTGATTCTACTAGAGTCCTCCAGGGTGTGATTAAGATCAAGGTCTCTGGAGCCAGGCTGCCCAGGGAGCCAGGCCTGATTCTGACACTTAGTAAATGCTGTGAGTGTGGGCACATCATTGAAATATCTGTGCCCAATATCCTCCTCAGTGTAAGGATAAAAATAATATGTATGGTAACCATCCATCTTAGTTTGCCAGGGACAGTTCCCATTTATGACAGTTTGCTGAAGTAATTATAACTAGCTCCCCCTTTCACACTCAAAAATGTCCCATTTTAGTTGATAAATTATAGTTTCTTTTCTTAAATGGCTATTGTGAAGATTCACAGTTATGTAAAGGGCTTAGAGAAATGTTACCTATAAATGTAAGATTATTGTATTTCTTGTCTATTATAATTCCAATATAATTCCAATGTAAAGAAACGGAATTGACAAGGGAAATCTAGTAGTTCCACATGCCCTGTGCAATAACATAATGGACAGTGGAACAGCATGGTTATCCTAAATACTCCCAAAAGTCTATTTTCAAAGAATCTGGTTGTGTCTTGTCTTATATATAAATATAGAAACAAAGTTGTTATATCAGTAGGTCTACATTCCAAAATTTTCAAACCAAGGGAGTAATAAAATACAAAAATGAAAAATAATGCTATTGGTAGAAAAACATGTATGGATGTTAGTCTTTCAAGCAGACATCATTTTAGGCAAACAATAGGTTATACATTAGCCATAATATAACTGGATTTAGTTGTTGGATAAACACCCTCTCCATAAAGATATAAAAGAGCACAGATGGCCACCCATTAATACAATGGCCTAATATTTGCCTGATAAGCATCAATATACCTGTGCTGTTATTAAAATGTTGAAAAACCCCAAGTAACCTTTCCCAGCTTTGTTGCCTCAGCCTTACCCAAGAACCTTGGTCTCACCCAGGATCCAGCAACTAAGAGGTTCATTTTTGCCCCAGCTGTGGATCCCCAGAACTTGGCTCTAGCTTAAGCCTATGACCTTTCTAATGGGAGGTACTTCTGCTGTTCCTTTAATAGTGCCCCCTCCCCCAGAGTGGAGAGCTTAAGAAAATTGTTCCAAAACATAATCGGGTAAAGGAAGTCTCCCCTCTCCATGTAAATTCATAAGCTGTGCAAGTTCATGTGGAGTCTGCTCTGAAGGTCACCTCAAGCAAAGGACAGATGGGAAACTTTGGAAAGACTTTCTGTCATTGTCTTTGACAGAATTTTGGGAGGAGCATATAATTTTCCAGAATTAAAAGAATATTTTTATCAGTAACCTCACTTTAAAGTACATAACCTATTTTTCAGGATCATTTTAATGCCTATTTATAATCGAACTGTATTAGAGCAAAATAATTTGTTTTTGAATTTTTTTTATTTTTTATACAGCAGGTTCTTATTAGTTATCCGTTTTATACATATTAGTGTATATATGTCAATCCCAATCTCCCAGTTCATCACACCACCACCATCCCCCCCCCCCGCCACTTTCCCCCCTTGGTGTCTGTACGTTTGTTCTCTACATCTGTGTCTCTATTTCTGCCCTGCTAAATAGAGCAAAATAATTTTTAATTGTGTAATAACCTTAGTTTTCATTATGGAGATTATGCGATTGAAATTATTTTATTTTCTTTGTAAGGATGTCAGAAAAGAATCTCCTCTTCTTTTGAAGAAATTTCTGAATAGCAAGTGACCGCAGCTACTGTTCCAAAGGGACAGGCATGCATTTCAAACCAGTGACATCAAGAAGGTCAGGGATTAAGCTGCACACGTAGCAATAACGTGAGGAGCAGACACTTGAGAGTATCTTGATTTTCCACAGGGATTGCTTTCAGAGACCCAACTGGGGACTATAGTGAAAGGGTTCTTCTGCTTCTAGTAAGATGTGTCTGAGTCTTGTTGTAGTGCCAGGGCGATGACGAAATGCTTGATCTCTAGCAACACTCTGTCAGTGTGTTTACATTAGCAACCTGAGTAACTCTGCATAACAGTAATAAGCACAGGCATTTAAAGGCAAAGGGTTTCACAAGTGTGGAAAACAAACCCAAACAAAAATTACTGATGATATTCACCTTTCAATCAAATTTTTATCATATGAAAATTACCATTTTCACTGGTATAATTTCTGATGTACAAATACAGCTAAAATTAATATTCTCTCTTTTCATGAAAAGGTACCACAATTTAGGCACATGTTGATTTCTTTTACCAATAGTGGACTATATTAAACTTTGTTTTTCTTTATCACTTGGCATCTTTTGTGGCCATTTTGGACTGCGAAGGCCTGTTTTTTCCTACATGTTCCAATACCATTATCCATAAAAATACAGTTTTCCCCCTTCTGTTCCATGAGGGATTTCAGCTGATTCTAGTACTTGGTTATTTTTCTCCCCTCTGAACTCACAGTGATTACTGTCAATGGCACTAGGTATGGTAGACTGAATAATGGCTCCTTAAAAGATGTCCATATCCTAATCCCTGACACCTGTGAACGTTACCTTATATGGCAAATTTGACTTCACACATATGAATAAATTTATGGTCTTGAGAGCTGGAGGTTATCCTGGATTATCCAGGTGAGCCCTAAATACAATCACAATTTGTTTATAAGAGAGATTTGACACAGAAGAGGAGGTGGTTTCTAGCCCAGGAATGTCAGTAGCCCCAGAAACTAGAGGAGGCAAAGAAGAGATCCTCCCCTAGAGTATCCAGAGGGAACGTGGTCCTGCCAACACCTCTATTTCAGCCCAGTAATACTGATTTTGGACTTCTGGCTTCCAAAGCTGTGAGAGAATACATTTGTTTTCTTAAGCCACAAAGCTTGTCGTAATTTGTTATAGCAATGAGGACGCTAACACACCATGATTCAGAGACTATGTATAGATTTAAATACCTTTTCTTTTCAAAACTATGATGTTCAACAAATCATAGATTCAGAAAAATCTTCATTATAAATAAATTACCACATGAGTTGGCACATACTTGTGTAACTACCACCCAGGTTGAAAAATATGTGTGGTTTCTTTTTGTCCATCTCAATAACTATCCTCTCCCTTTGATCCCAAAAGCTTGGCCTCTTTTCTACTTCACCCAAAACTCTTGTCTCTGAGATGTGATTCACCGGTGCCGAATCACATCTCAGAGACAAGAGTTTTGGGTGAAGTAGAAAAGAATAGCTTTATTGCTTTGCCAGGCAAAGGAGGACACAGAGGGCTCCTGCCCTCAAAAACTATGTGTCCCAACTTGGGAGGATTTGAGGACTTTTATAGCAGTAGTTCAAGGGTGGGGTTGCTGATAAGATTAAGGTGTGTGCAGGGCTGCACTCCCTTAATGTCTTCTCAGGTGGGCAGTCTCCTCATCTGATGAACTTCTCTGGCCCCATGAATCTCGCCTCAGGTGGTTTCTTGACTGCTCCTCCTTTGATTAGCAACTGTTCGAATCTGCCTTTTGGAACTCAGGGATGGTCATGGAGGCTGGAGTCTTACCTACATGAAAACGGGGAGACAAAAAGGCTTTCATGCCTGGAAGCCCCACAGGGTCCTTCTTGGTTTCAACTTCTCCTTGAATGTATCTACTGTCCTGATTTCTAACACCATAGATGAATTTAGCCTGATTTTGAACTTTACGTAAATGGAGTTGTATAGTATATTTTTTCTTTTGTCTGACTTATTTTGCTTAACATTTTGTTTGAGAGATTCAGTGACATTGCTATGAGTAGAAGTAGTGTATTCCTGAACAATACCCATTGTAGGAAAATACCATAATGTGTTTATCCATTCTCCTGTTCATAGACATTTGTGTCATTTCCAGTTTGAGGTTATCATGAATAAAGCTGCTGTGAACATTTTCATATCCTTCTTTTGTACATACCTAAGAATTGAATTGCTGGGTCATATAGTATGCACATTTTCAAACTGAACAGGCAAAGCCAAATTATTTTCTAAATGGTTATATAAATTTATACTCTTTTAGCAGTATACATAGTTGTTCTGTATCCTTGATAAACTTGAAAATGACCATACATAAAAAAAATTATTTATTTATTTTTTGGCTGCATCGGGTCTTAGTTGCAGCACGCAGGATCTTTTGTTGCGGCACACGGGATCTTTCATTGTAGCACGCGAGCTCTTCATTGTGGTGCGTGGGCTTCTCTCTACTTGTGGTACGTGGGCTCCAGAGCATGCGGGCTCAGTAGTTGTGGCACGTGGGCTCAGTAGTTGCAACACGCAGGCTTAGTTGCCCCCTGGCACGTGGGATTCTACTTCCCTGACCAGGGATCGAACCGGTGTCCCCTGCATTGCAAGACTGGACCACCAGGGAAGTCCTGACTATACTTTATTTTATTATTTTTGTGTTGAGGTATATTTGACATACATTATATTAGTTTCAGGTGTATGACATAATAATTTAATATTTGCATGTTGATAAATGGTCACCACAATAAGTCTAGCTAGCATCTGTCACCACACATAGTTACAGAAGTTTTTCTTGTGATGAGAACTTTTAAGATCTAGTCTCTTAACACCTTTCAAATATGCAATACAGTATTATTAATGGTAGTTGCCATGTTGCATATTACATCCCCATGATTTATTCATTTTATACCTGGAAGTTTGTACCTTTTGACCCCTTTTACCCATTTTGCCCACCCACCCCAACCATCCACCTCTGGCAACCACCAGTCTGTTCTCTGTATCTATGAGCTTGGGTTTGTTTGTTTGTTTTTATATTCCACATATAAATGAGATCATACAGTATTTGTCTTTCTTTGTCTGACTTAGTTCTTTGTCTGACTTAGCATAATGCCCTCAAGTTTCATCCTTGTTATTGCCAATGGCAAGATTTCATTCTTTTTTATGACTGAATAATATTCTACTGTATATATCAAAATATATGGCGCATTTTCTTTATCCATTTATTTGCCAATGGACACTTAGGTTGTTTCAATATCTTGACTATTTTAAACAATGCTGCAGTGAACTTGGGGGTGCATGTATCTTTGAGAGTTAGTGTTTTTGTTTTCTTCATATAAATAACCAGAAATGGAATTGCTGGATCATATGGTAGTTCTATTTTTAATTTCTTGAGGAACCTCCATACTGTTTCCCATAGTGAGTGGACCAATGTACATTCTTACCAACAGTACACAAGAGTTCTCTTTTCTCCACATCTTTGCCAACACTTGTTATTTCTTGTCTTTTTGATAATAGCCTTTCTAACAGGCCTGAAGTTATCTCTCATTGTGGTTCTGATTTGCATTTATTTCCCTGATAATTAGTGATGTTGAGCATATTTTCAGGTACCTGTTAGGTTGTATGTCTTCTTTGGAAAATGTGTATTTGGTTCCTCTGCCCACTTTTTAATCGTTATTTGCCTTTTCTTCTTCTTTTATTTCTTCTTTTTTTTTTGCTATTGAGTTGTATGAGTTCTTTATATATTTTGTATATTAACTCCTTATCAGATATATAATTTGCAGATAGTTTCTCCCATTCAGTTTATTGCCTTTTCACTTTGTTGATGGTTTCCTTTGCTGTGCAGAAGCTTTTTAGATTGATGTAGTCTCACTTATTTATTTTTGCTTTTGTTCCCATTGCTTTTGGATGGAAAAAATGGAAATGGCCATCTTTATTATTTATTTTTATTTTTATTAAAACAAAAATTTTAGTGAACCTGGTAGCAATATAGTGATATCTCACTGTAGTTTTAATTTGAATTCTCTGGATCACTAACGAGTTTAAACACTGTTTCAAATGTTTATTGGTAATGTAGATATCTTGCAGAGTACAAGACATTGCCTATTTTATTTTAGTTTATTTTTTTCTTACTGATTTCTAGGAGTTCTTTATACATTTTGGATATCAGCCTTTTATACGTTATATGTATGAGTTTACAAATCTTCTCCTATTATTTGGCTTGCTTTTTCACACACTTAATGATGCTCTTGTATAAATGGAAATACCAAATTTAGTGTATTCCAGTTCATCATTCTTTTCTTTATGACTTATATTGCTTTTGCTGTATTTAAGAAATTTTTACCTATCCCAAGGCCATAAAGATAGTATTCTGTTTTATTCTCTAGGGGATTTGTTCACCAACTGAGATTGAAAGTACCCTCACCTATAGTGTTTATTTCCTTTTTTCTTTGAAAAATTATTATGAAATGGTACATTATTATCTACTACATTCAGTAGCACCCGCCCTTTAAGAAAATGTATTTTTATGCATAAGAATCTTTTTATTATGTGTGAAGTAGAGACCTTAATAAAAATAACTTATAGTCTATCAGTTTAAAAGATATATTAAGGCTTTAAAATCAGGGAAAAGTATTATATCAGCAATGGTAATTTTTCCTTTTATGTATCTACTCAACAAAAGTATCAAAGTTCTTTAATTCTTGAAGCTTAGTCATGCTACTTCCCCTCTGGTTTGAAATTCTAGGTGGAAAAGCTGTTTATAAATGATACAAAATGAAGGCTAAATAAATATTCTTGTATTATTTTTCATGCAGAACAGTAACTAGAAGATTAAGCAGTTATCCACTCATGGTAGAATTAGGTAGACATACTTAAAGCTAAATTTAGAAACTTAGCTGCAAAATGATGTTTTGTATGACATTCAAAAGCTGGATGAAGGAGGCAGTAAAATCTCTTGCCTTAAGAAACATGTGTTGCTGTGAAACATGATAAGGGGAAGGGTGCCAAAGTAAGTTTATGAGTGATCTTATCATCTCCCCAACTAAGAGACTGTGGTCAATTTCAAGAGAGGGATTCTAGAGTTAGAAAAAGGCAGGATTCCTTCATCTAGATTTTGCAATGAAATTGTCATGAAAAAATCCATCATAGATTGAAAAATGAAAAGAAAATATGGATGAAAATGACTACGTTCGATAAAATACAAAGGCTGAGTAAATATATGTAAGAAAGAAATACTTCATTAAAACAAGATAGGGCTTCCCTGGTGGCGCAGTGGTTGAGAGTCCACCTGCCGATGCAGGGGACACGGGTTCGTGACCCGGTCGGGGAGAATCCCACATGCCGCAGAGCGGCTGGGCCCGTGAGCCATGACCGCTGAGCCTGCGCGTCCGGAGCCTGTGCTCCCCAACGGGAGAGGCCACAGCAGTGAGAGGCCCGCGTACTGAAAAAAAAAAATCAAGATAAAGAAAGGAGGATGGGGGCTTCCCTGGTGGCGCAGCGGTTGAGAGTCTGCCTGCCGATGCAGGGGACACGGGTTCGTGCCCCGGTCCGGGAAGATCCCACATGCCGCGGAGCGGCTGTGCCCGTGAGCCATGGCCGCTGAGCCTGCGCGTCCGGAGCCTGTGCTCCGCAACGGGAGAGGCCACAACAGTGAGAGGCCCGCGTACCGCAAAAAAAAAAAAAAAAAAAAAAAAAAGAAAGGAGGATGAAAAAGAATGTTCAGTTTGAAGAAATATTTGGACTTGGAATATTTTGCCTATGTTTTCTAAATGTACTTAACAGAGGAATAGAAAGAGTAGAAATCCTTTGAAAAATAAAAACATTGTAAACTGTAAAAAGGATGGGACTAAGAAGTTGTTTTAGACTTCTCTAAAGAAGGCTATCTTTTTTTTTCCCCAAGTGTATTAAGGGAAGAAATATTTGACAGCACTCCATGACCTGACCTTGGCCGTATTCTATGTCCAGAGTATGGAGACATGAAGGCGGTAAAGTTATCATCTAATAAATGTTTAAATTGCCTGATTTATGCATAGCATATACTTGCTGTTTGTAGACACACTGGCTCTCATGCCTGCTGCCATAGTAAACTGCAGACTACTCAGTATTGAAGACTTGTTGACTAATTACATTATTGACTCATTGTCTGAAATGCATCATAAGCAAAATGAGAATGCCAAGTGAATTTGCTTTTATTAATTTTGGAAAAGGAAAAAACTACTCTGTACCAGTACTATTCAGATTTGGTCTTTCATAAATGGCAGAGAGTGCCCACACATGGTAAATACAGAAAATCAGACTGTTATCAGTCCACAATGTGGTAAATACAGAAAATCAGAGTACAACCATTTGACAAAGTACTGTACAGTAAGTGCCCTACATATGAACCTTCAAGTTTCAAACTTTCAAAGATGCGAATGTGCGTTTGCACGTCCGGTCCCGAACGTTCACGTGTCTGGCATATATTGTCACGTGCTTACATTCTCTACAAGTGGTTGTGCTTTTGTGTACTTTACTGTACAGTCCTGTATAGAGTACAGTATCTTTATTTCAAGCTAGATCTGCAAGAGGATGACTTCATTGAACTCCTTGCTGTGCAACATGAGGAGCTTACTGATGAAGACCTGATGGAATTGGAGGCCCAGAGAAAGGACGAAGAGAGACAAGAGGAAGAAGAAGTAACTGAAGAACCGAAGAGATTCACAACGCAGGAAATGGCAAGGGGTTTTTCTTTATTGAGGAGGCACTGTTAGTTTTTGAGGCACAGGACCCAAATGCAGAATGGTACACAAAGGTTGCAGCAGCCGTTCACAATGCAATCTAGTGCTACCGTGTCATCTATGATGAGAAAAAAGAGCTACTATCCATACATCACTGGATCATTTTTTCAAGAGGGTAGATAGAATTGAATCCAGCAAGGAACCAGAACCTGTGCCATCAACGTAAGGCATGAGTGAAATGGCAGCTCGCCCTCCATCTCCTATAGCTGACGATCCTTCAGCTCTACCATCTCCCACCTCCTCTCCCTCCTCCAGTCAGTAACTCTTCTTGCCTGTTCACTCGATGCCAGCCCCTGTATGCCAGCTGTTGTGCTGTACTACTGTACTTTTCAAAGTACTATACTGTAAGATTAAAAATGTTTTCTTTATTTTTTGTGTTTGTTTTTTATGTATTATTTGTGTGAAAAGTATTATAAACCTAGTACAGTACGGTACTATATAGCAGACTGTGTTAGTTGTGTACCTAGGCTAACTTTGTTGCACTCACAAACAAATTAGACTTAATGAACGTGCTCTCGGAACGGAACTCGTTTGTATGTAGGGGACTTACTGTAATGTTAACTGAATCTAATGTTAAGAAATTTGGGATTGAATTTTGTATGGCTGAGTTGTTAATTTTCACGTACCTAGAAATTCACTTTTATTATATGTTACAAAAATAAAACAAACAAAACACTTGTCCTTCACCACTGATCATTTGAAAAGGATTAGTCTATACCACTCTGGCTTCAAATTCCCTCCATGGTGAATGACAAATAGTTGAAGTCAGGCAACACTACCTGCTGGGACAAATAATCCTTTCTCTTCTCTTCTCCCTCTCTCTCCCCCAAATTGAGTTGAAAATTGAAGGCCAGTTTAAGCAATTTTTATTGAACAGGCACAATCTCCCAATGTCTCTAAAGCATTCCTGAGGTTTCTAAAATAAATAATAAAATTTTTTTTAAAGTGCCCACATTTGTGGGACAGATGCATCTGGTTGAGTCCAATATGTGTAAGAATAGATGTGTACTCACTGTGTTTCAATGGAAAGAACTTGAGTCAAGCTTTCCTGGATTCTAATCCTGACTCTACCACTCCCTAGCCATAATCCATCAACACACTTAACTCCTCTAAGCATAATTTCTTTATGTGTAAGACACAAAGTACAAAATATACACCTTGCAGTGCAAAGATTAAATGTATGTAATTAAAACACCTATCTCAGTGCCAGTAAAATAGTATGTTATTAATAAAGTCATTATTTTCATTTCTCACAGGAAAAGTGGGAATTGGTTAAGACTCTAAAGAAAGCGTAGTATTGGCTAAGCCTTAAAAAACATGGAAAAGTTAGCAAGGCAAATAAGACAAAAGAGACTAGTATGAACATAGCTGAGAGGCATGAGGTAAGAAGATGACTTTTAAGACATTACCGGCAGCTCTACTGGCAGGAGCATAAAGATCAAGGAGGAAATACCAAGTGCTGGGCTAAGGAGGTAAGCAAGGGTCAGGTCATGTAGTGTCTTGCTTAGTACACTCATAAGCAAGGAATTTTCTCTTTAGGTGGGACATTTATAACGTGAGTGTGTGGACCCCTACCTCCTATGCACCACCCCCATGGAACATGGAGGGATACTTGAATGAATGCCAGAGTTTCAGGGATACCCTGAAGTTTCACACATTTTATAGCTATGATCATATATGAAATTTTTGAGAAAAAAAGTACCCCATGGCTTCTAACAAGCTTGTAACTATTGGTTTAGAAAATAGGAAGTCACTGAATAGATTTAAAGTGGGACAGAAGTGCTAAGTGTAAAAGACATGGTCATGGTTAGCTTTTGGATGGTAGTTAATTCGGGTAGAGGCATGAAGCTGATGTGAGAATTCCACTTGACTTGTAGGGTGGAATCTAAGTCTTTTATCCCTAGCTCCCAGCACACAGACTGCCCCATAGTACCCATGTTTCTCCAACATTCAATAAATATTTGAACAAAGGAGAAGACTAAAAGCAGGAGGAACAGTTAGAAGGTTCATGCAATTATCTAGTCAGAGACATGATAAGTGTCTAGAATTAAAGAGTGATAATTGGGATGGAGAAAAGGTGACAGATTTGAGAGACATTTTAGAGGTAAATCGGCAAGACTCAGGAACTGATTGATTGGCTGTGAGGGAGGAATTAAGAATGATTTCCTGGTTTATAGATTGGATGATGGATGCTGGTGCCATTCTGTGCCTTGCTTTAAAGGCAGTTATCTTATACTGCCTTATATTATATTACCTTGAACATACCATATCTTCTCTTGAAGACTGTAGGTTTCTAGAAAGTTTTATTTTTTTAATTTTTATGGTATTCTCAATAGCAGTTGGTTTAGCCATGTCCAGCTAAGAAGTACTCAGGAAATATCTTTAAAAAAATTAAAGATGCTGTAGAGGGTATAGTTCAATTTCTAGAGCCTATAGGAATGATTACCTTTTGTATCCCATTTTCAAACTTTCTGCCAGTTTTGGCCTCACAACAGTTTTCAGTTAATGTGAGGAAACAGGAACCTCTCATAGAATGGAAGTGAAAAGCTGAACAGTATGACTGACTGTGCTTTGTAAATAGTGAAGTAGGAGAGGTCGGATAGGTAGGGTTTGGGAGTTCCTACTAGAGACTCAAAAAGAGCCGTTTCTCACTGAGCTGTTTTATAGTTTGACTTCTGATTTCATTTGGAAAGTTCTGCTTCTGAAGCAGGTAGGGAATGAAACCCTCTGACAAAGAGATATATTTTCACAGAACAGATACAGAGAATTTAGGGGGATATTTTCATGGTGGCTGTGTTATATATCTTGAAAATGATTTCAGTGATGTACTAAGTTGGCACATTGCATGCATTTCCTCAAAAAGACATAGTCCACTGCTGGTTAGGTATAGTTCAAAGGTTAGTGCCCTGATAGTATAGAAAGATGGTATGGTGAAGTAGAAAGGACAGTGGTTCTAGTGACAGAAAGACCTAATTTCAGTTTCTTTTCATTGGCATTTTCATTGTGTGACCTTGAAAAAGATGTCTGATTTTTCTGAGAAATATTAACCATTAGTCCCTGAAAATAGGAGTAACAATAATAGTTACTATATTATGAGCAATGTAATGTGCCTATAACTGTTCTTACTGCTTTAAGTTATTAACTTAATTCACCCTAACAGCAAATCCATGAGATAGATGATATCATTATCCTCAGTTTACAGATATGTAAATGGGGGCTTCAAGGAATTAAGTAACTGCTAGATAATACAAGGAGCAAGTGGCAAGGAGAGCATTTACCCTGGCACTCTGGACCCAGGGCCTAGACTGTGTACCACTATAGACCTTATAGGACTGTAATGAAGGGAAATAATTAATGGAAAATCTTAGAAAATATTGGACAAACATTTGATTCAATATTTTCAGTAGTAATACTAACGTGACAGATTTTCAGGGAGAACTGTGGATCTTAGTACAACTTATAACATTGGGTTTTTTAAAGGAAAAATTAATCTTGAACCTCAAATAATTAGCTTGCTCATTAATTTTTGGATCATATTTGTATATAAGATAGGGATTTTCTGTACCAAAAACTGGGGAAAAGGCCTTTCTGCACAGGTATTATAGCCGTACATAGGGCTTCAGTCCCTCTTGCCTATTTCCTTCTCACACATTTTTGAGACTCTTTCCAAATTCTTTGTGGAAAGAGGAGAACTGGGCAAAAGTGTAAGTTATCTCTGATCTTCACAAAGTCTTGTGAAGAAAAGTAAGTTCACCTTTTGGAGGATCTTGAATTCTTTGTCAGATGGCTTCAAATGACTTTGTCAGATGACTCCAAAAACCATTCTTCCAGTCACACATTGATATTAATTCTACAACCAGCAGCATATTTAAAACAAAGTTGAGGCTTTAGGCCAGAAATAATTTTAAGACCTTGAAGATAATAAAAATAGAGGTAGTCCCCAGTAACATGGGAGGGGCTTGTTTAGATAAAGTGGGAAGTGATATCCCTCCAGTGACGTGTCAGTTGAGTTCAGAATCAGAAGAAGGAAGCAGTCTTTGGAAGATCTGGTTAATCTCCTTGGCAGCAGCCCTGGAGTGTGTTCAGCAGAAAGATCCGAGAAGACCCTCTGAATAAGTGTTTTTGGAAGGAACTATTTTTATTCCTGTAAATTTTTATTTTTAATAAGCAATTCACATATCTCTTATGTGTATTAAAATTTTTAAACCACTACTATATTCAGGGAAAAGTAAAGGAGACCAAGTTCTCCTGCCGAGTATTCTTATCCTCCTTGAATTACCAGAGAACATGGACTTTGGGTCATACAGACTTACATTCAAAACTTGAGAAAGTTACCCAAGATTCATCCAAAATTTTTTTCTGTATGTTTAATGCAGAAAACAGTAGGACCAGTTAATAGGATTGTTGTGAGGACTAAGTGAAACAGTGTAAACTTTTCTTAGTAAATTGGGTACTTTGTATGTTCTCAATAGATAGTAGGTAGCGTGAGTGGTAAGTTAAGAAAGGCAGACTGGAAAAAGATCAAGAAAAATTGTATTCTACAAAAATCATTTACTTTTGTGTTGGAATCTGAGAACTGTTTTTGCTAGAATTTTGAAACATTATAACATTTTATTGGTGCACAGATTGCACTTCAATACAAATTAGATGTTAATTCAACAAACTTTATTTAGTAGGATTAACTCAGAAAATAACTGCAGAGTAATGCCCCAAAGCTATGACAGTGCACAAATACCCTGTTTAAAATTGAAACTCCAGTCTTAGCACAGAAACTAACAGCTATGAGTGATAGCTATTATGCTCCAGGTGCTTTACAACTATTTTCTCTTTCTGTTAGCACAATTGTCCCCTGAGATAGGTATTCTTATTCCATCATTCAGGTGGGGACACTCAGGCACTAATAATTTAATTTACTTACCTAAAGCCATGTAGTTAGATGCAGTGCCAAAATTTGGGTATAGATGTCTCTGTTTCGAAACACCACTCTTTATTCCAGAAAAATGCATTGGTAAAGAAAAAACAGAGTTTTATGTTAATTATCTGTATATCTTAGGTTAAAACTATTTTGAGACTTGAATTGTACTAACTTGAATTAATTTTCCACTTGGATGTTAAAAGACAATCTTGGTTGTTTGTACGTTCATTATTTATGAGTAATTAAGGTTGCAAAGTTTTAAAATTAGGGAAGTACAACTTGTATGTCTTTGATGAGATAAACCAAAGGCAAATGCCTAACTAAAACCTGTTTATCCACTCTTCTAGTTTTAGAGCGTAAAGTGGCTTGTTTGACTGTCTTGCTAAGTCACTTGAATTGTGTAATGTGAAATCCCTCAAATAACATCATTCCAACTATCTACACCTGTCATTTTGCCTAATAAAATGTGTTTTGCTTTTTGAGATTCAGTGATAAAAATGGCTATAAGTCAGTAGAATGAAACTTCCCTTCACATTAAATAGGCGACCGTGAGCTGTTAATACTCAGGTCAAACTTTTGGTTTTTAATAGCTTGTCACTTCCTTGTTTAAGTGTGCCTTATTTCCACCAAAAGATTTTACTTGTACCCTGAAAATTAAAGTGACAGCCTTGGCTAATTCTTACCTGATGGAAGCAACAGCATTTTGTAAAATAAATAAGCTTTGAGTCCATATTCTGCTATTCTCCTTGAAGTGCCTGCAGGAATGATAAATATTATGTCCCAGAGCAAAAGCAGAAAAGTACAACACTGATCTTCTAGTTTGAAAAATTGAGTGAGGCTGCATCTACTCCTTCTCAAAATGGGATCACGTTAAATTTGGAAACAAATGGTTTCCCAATCTAGGATGAAGTAAAGAGAAACCTCTTACATATACATTGAAAAGCCATTGTATATACGATGAGTCTTGGGCTTTTCAAAGCTGCAGGAAACATGGTTGGATCCTTTGTGCTTCTCTTGAAAAGAATCAAAGGGTAGCTCTATTACTATGTAGAGGCACACTCCCAAGGACTGTTTAAAAATCTCCTCTCCAGCAGCTGAGCACTGCAGTCACTGACCTTGTATTTTAGACAGTGTTAGGGGAGAGAGAAACAAGAAAAAAAGAGAAAAGGGAGCTTCTGCATTGAATGACTGATGAATGTGTTTAAAGTGAAATGAACATGTCTCCACTGTCCTCTACATTTTCCCAAATGTGTTTCTTTGTTTTGAAGCCAAAAGCAGTAACTTGGCTAAACAGTGAGTCATGTTGAATTAAATAATGTTTAGATAAAATAGCTGTCTCTTTAGGAAAATATCTCTGTATTTCTTTTTTCATAAAGTCTGGTTCTTTAGATTTGAGATTTTGTGGTATACAGTTTATTGTATTTTTTTCCTGTGTGCAAATGAAAATGGGTTTAAAGATGCATCAAGTGAAAGCAAAGTTCAAGAATTTTGGTAGTGGGAGGAGCTGGATTGTTAATTTCCAAATACTCTGTTTTACTGGAAGTTGTGGGTGGTCTTCCATCATTCTGAAAGAATCTAGAGATAGAAAAATTTTGGCAATATATAGCTGTTTTCCAGTTAGTGATAATTGGTATTTTTTTCCTTGTCTAGTTCAACATTTTGTTATATGTAGTGCAACCAGATTCTGGTATGAGAATATATTTAAATCATAGAGGTCTGTAGAGAAAGTTTGCACAGCCTGATTCTTGATTAAAGAGTAATTACAGTTCTTTAAACTGACAGAATGTTGAATTGAGCCATCAGTATTATCGGTTTCTTATTTCTAATTTAACACATCATGAAGAAGAACGTTAATAAGTTGAATTTTTTCCAAGACTTCTGTCCATGCATCTATGCAGGCATCTTATAGTTTAGTTATACAAAATGTTTTCTTCTACTTTATTCACTTAATATTGTGTCATAAAATAATCTCACTCTTGAAAACCCTTTAATAGTAGAATAGTCTTTGTAAAACTTGCAAGTTATCACGTAATGTGCTTTCTCAGATTTTTTCACTGGTGCCCCAAGCAACTTTGAAAAAATTGAAGCACTTTGGTTTGATATACAAGGAATTTGCATCTTTACAGGTTACTTGTGTGACAACCGAGAAGTTTGCATTTTTGCGTGTTGGTTGATTCCCTGATTCTGCCCACCCAAATCCTCTTTCTTATCAACTCTAAAAACTTCTAAACATATTTGAATCTTTCATCTCAGTGTTTCAACACAAGCTCTTTTTTCTCCCTGGAAAATGCTTATCTCTTTATTAAGTCATGTTTATCCTTCAGGTCACAGCTTATATGACACTCACAGAAGCTTTTTCTGACCCCTGATGTAAAGCAGCTGCCCTTGCTTTAAGCACTTATCTTGTCTTTTACCATACTTTGTGCATTTATTTCTGTGTATTAATTGAATAGAGTGGCTCAACTAAGATTTGTTGAATGAAGAAATAACGTCAAGTGCTTCCTTCTTTTTAAGATTTTCTTGTTATTTCCAGAAAGACTTAATCTTCCTTCCTCAATGTCCCCTTAATTTCCTGAGTCATCTTCTTGTACTGCAATTGTTTGTGTACCTCCATCGATGACTATCCATTTTGAAGGGAAACACCAAGAATTTTCATCTTTTAACTGGCCTCTGGCTCATTTACTATCTATTGAATGATTGAATAAATATATACCTCAAAGAATATTTTAATTTTGTGAAGAGCCTGCTGTATTTTTTTAAAATGTAAGCTTTATATCATAGGGAACTGGCATGAAGGGTCAGAGAACTTTATGGGGGTGAGATGGGACAAGAGACCTCACTCAGCACAAGGTAACTCCTACTACTCTTGCTCTAATCAAGTTTGCTAACTAGAAGTTCCCACTGGAGGGCCACAGGGTATCCAAAGAAAGTTTTATCGAAAGCATAGCAAATCAATAAATAGTAAAAATGTTGTGATAGACAAGTGTTAAATGCTACTATAAGAATCTTTCCATATGATGGTTTGTGTGGGGAATGGTTCACATTGGGAATTAGAGTGGGGGAGTGGGGTCTATTGTATTCTCTCTGCCCTAGGATTTTGCTGGCGTGATACAACATGTGAGCTCTTCACCTCTCCCCACTGCAAACAGCTGAGTCTGAGGTATTGTCTCCTTACCTACTGTTCTTACCTTGGACCCACTGTTTTTGAATAACTTGCCCCAAAGCAGCTTTTCCAGAAGTGTCAAGAGCTCTAGAAAGGAGGTGTCAGATGAAGTGTTTCCTCCTCCACAAGTTTATCTCCCTTGTTTACATCTTAAGTGGACACTCTGAAGCTGCGGTCTTCCTGACAGTAGGAATGTCAATGGTAATGACAGCTCAGCTCATCCATGCTATCCTCTACAGCTTAGCAATAGGTTCAGATTTGGTTCTACTTTCCAGAAGTTACTTCCTTCTAATTTAAAGACTCTCAAGACATCTTAGCTATCCCCTAATTGTATATTCTCCATATTCTGAGATAGACTCCAGCCACCATTTGCCACATACATGGAGCCAAAGATTGGAATCTAACATCTTTTTTTTTTAGAATTTTTTTTAATTTTTATTCTTTTTAATTGAATTTTATTGAAGTATAGTTGGTTTACAATGTTGTGTTAATTTCAGGTATACAGCAGAGTGATTCACTTTTGGTTTTGATTGCGTTTGGTTTGGTTTTGGGCCGTGCCTCATGGCATGCAGGATCTTAGTTCCCTCACCAGGGATGGAACCCATGTCCCCTGCAGTGGAAGAACGGAGTCCTACCACTGGACCACCAGGGAATTCCTGGCATCTAACATCTTTGAAGCCAGCTTTCATGTCTCCCAAGTCAGCTTAGAGGAAGGGAAGTCAGAATTTATAATTCTCTGGTTGATTGAATCACACAACACAAATGGAATATGCTTTAGGTAGGGAGAAAAAAAGCCTGGTTTTTGGCTTAGCTTCTTTTCCAGAAAGGACACAGTTGTATTACTGTGTATTACATATTGCTAAGATAGATTTTTAGAGAAGTCCTTTCTTCTTATCATTTTTATAGTAATATGAAGGATTACATTAGCTTTACAGATATTTTACAATAGTAGATAAAACTTATAAACAGTTAAAAAGGAATTATTTTCATGGACATTTTTATTGCTGCAGGGAACACTGGAGATCATTCTGGTTAATAAATAATCTCATTCCTCCTTTTATTTTGTAGATGTAAGACTTAAGGTGGGGGGAAATAGAAGGGGGGGAGTGATTGGGTGAATGGGGGCAAACGAAAACCTGTATCAACAAATGATGAAACAAGAACTTCAGCCCCAGTTGGCTCATTCTAAAACTGGGCCTTTCTCCCCATACACCTTACCTTTTAATAGTAATAAATTATTATCATGAAAACCTTAATTTAAAAAATTGGATAGCATTTTTTTTCTCACTTTATTGGTTCATGCTCATAATTTATTTTTTGAATTTTATTTATTTTATATACAGCAGGTTCTTACTAGTTATCTATTTTATACATATTAGTGTATATATGTCAATCCCAATCTCCCAATTCATCCCACCACCACCAACCCTGCCACCACTTTCCCCCACTGGTGTCCATACATTTGTTCTCTACATCTGTGTCTCTATTTCTGCCCTGCAAACCAGTTCGTCTGTATGATTTGTCTAGATTCCACATATATGCGTTAATATATGATATTTGTTTTTCTCTTTCTGACTTACTTCACTCTGTATGACAGTCTCTAGATCCATCCATGTCTCTACAAATGACCCAATTTCGTTCCTTTTTATGGCTGAGTAATATTCCATTGTATATATGTACCACATCTTTATCCATTTGTCTGTCAATAGGCTTTTAGGTTGCTTCCATGACCAGGCTATTGTAAATAGCGCTACAATGAACATTGGGGTGCATGTGTCTTTTTGAATTATGGTTTCCCAGTAGTGGGATTGCTGGGTCATATGGTAATTCTATTTTTAGCTTTCTAAGGAACCTCCATACTGTTCTCCATAGTGGAGATGTACATAGTGTATCGATTTACATTCCCACCAACAGTGCAAGAGGGTTCCCTTTTCTCCACACCCTCTCCAGCATTTGTTGTTTGTAGATTTTCTGATGATGCCCATTCTAACTGCTGTGAGGTGATACCTCACTGTAGTTTTGATATGCATTTCTCTAATAATTAGTGATATTCAGCAGCTTTTCTTGTGGTTCTTGACCATCTGTATGTCTTCTTTGGAGAAATGTCTAGGTCTTCTGCCCATTTTTTGATTGAGTTGTTTGGTTTTTTAATACTGAGCTGCATGACCTGTTTATATATTTTGGAGATTAATCGTTTGTCCATTGATGCATTTGCAAATATTTTCTCCCATTCTGAGGGTTGTCTTTTCATCTTGTTTATGGTTTCCTTTGCTTTGCAAAAGCTTTTAAGTTTCTTTAGGTCCCATTTGTTTATTTTTTACTTTATTTCCATTACTCTAGGAGGTGGATCAAAAAGATCTTGCTGTGATTTATGTCAAAGAGTGTTCTTCCTATGTTTTCCTCTAAGAGTTTTATAGTGTCTGGTCTTACATTTAGGTCTCGAATCCATTTTGAGTTTATTTTTGTGTATGATGTGAGGGAGTGTTCTAATTTCATTCTTTTACATGTAGCTATCCAGTTTTCCCAGCACCACTTATTGAAGAGACTGCCTTTTCTCCATTTTATATCCTTGCCTCCTTTGTCATGGATTAGTTGACCATAGGTGCGTGGGTTTATCTCTGGGCTTTCTATCCTGTTCCATTGATCTATATTTCTGTTTTTGTGCCAGTACTATATTGTCTTGATTACTGTAGCTTTGTAGTATAGTCTGAAGTCAGGGAGTCTGATTCTCCAGCTCAGTTTTTTTTCCCTCAAGACTTCTATGGCTATTTGGGGTCTTCTGTGTCTCCATACAAATTTTAAGATTTTTGTTCTAATTCTGTTAAAAATGCCATTGGTAATTTGCTAGGGATTGCATTGAATCTGTAGGTTGCTTTGGTTAGTATAGTCATTTTCACAATATTGATTCTTCTAATCCAAGAACATGGTATATCTCTCCATCTGTTTGTGTCATCTTTGATTTCTTTCATCAGTGTCTTATAGTTTTCTGAGTACAGATCTTTTACCTCCTTAGTTAGGTTTATTCCTAGGTATTTTACTCTTTTTGTTGCAGTGGTGAATGGAAGAGTTTCCTTAATTTCTCTTTCTGATCTTCCATTGTTAGTGTATAGGAATGCAAGAGATTTCTGTGCATTAATTTTGTATCCTGCAACTTTACCAAATTCATTGATTAGCTCTAGTAGTTTTCTGGTGGCATCTTTAGGATTCTCTATGTATAGTATCATGTCATCTGCAAACAGTGACACTTTTACTTCTTTTACAATTTGTATTCCTTTTATTTCTTCTTCTTCTCTGATTGCCGTGGCTAGGACTTCCAAAACTATGTTGAATAATAGTGGTGGGAGTGGACATCTTTGTGTTGTTCCTGATCTTAGAGGAAATGCTTTCAGTTTTTCACCATTGAGAATGATGTTTGCTGTGGGTTTGTCATATATGGTCTTTATTATGCTGAGGTAGGTTCCCTCTATGCCCACTTTCTAGAGAGTTTTTATCATAACTGGGTGTTGAATTTTGTCAAAAGCTTTTTCTGCATTTATGGAGATGATCATATGGTTTTTATTCTTCAGTTTGTTTACATGGTTTATCACATTGATTGATTTGCATATATTGAAGAATCTTTGCCTCCCTGGGATAAATCCCATTTGATCATGATGTATGATCTTTTTAGTGTGTTGTTGGATTCTGTTTGCTAGTATTTTGTTGAGGATTTTTGCCTCTATATTCATCAGTGACATTGGTCTGTAATTTTCTTTTTTTATAGTATCTTTGTCTGATTTTGGTATCAGGGTGATGGTGGCCTCATAGAATGAGTTTGAGAGTGTTCCTTCCTCTGCAATATTTTGGAAGAGTTTGAGAAGGATGGCTGTTAGCTCTTCTCTAAATGTTTGATAAAATTCACCTGTGAAGCCATCCAGTCCTGGACATTTGTGTTTTGGAAGATTTTTAATCACAGTTTCAATTTCATTAGTTGTGATTGGTCTGTTCATATTTTCTATTTCTTCCTGGTTCAGTCTTGGAAGGTTATACCTTTCTAAGAATTTGTCCATTTCTTCCAGGTTGTCCATTTTATTGGCATAGAGTTGCTTGTAGTACTCTCTTATGATGCTTTGTATTTCTGTGGTGTCCATTGTAACTTCTCCTTTTTCATTTCTAATTTTATTGATTTGAGTCCTCTCCCTGTTTTTCTTGATGAGTCTGGCTAGAGGTTTATCGATTTTGTTAATCTTCTCAGAGAACCAGCTTTTAGTTTTATTGATCTTTGCTATTGTTTTCTTTGGTTCTACTTCATTTATTTCTGCTCTGATCTTTATGATTTCTTTCCTTCTACCAACTTTGGGTTTTGTTTGTTCTTCTTTCTCTAGTTCCTTTAGGTGTAAGGTTAGACTGTTTATTTGAGATTTCTCTTGTTTCTTGAGATAGGCTTGTATTGCTATAAAGGCTTGTATTGCTATAAACTTCCCTCTTAGAACTGCTTTTGCTTCATCCCATACATTTTGGATCATCATGTTTTCATTGTCATTTGTCTCCAGGTATTTTTTGATTTCCTCTTTGATTTCTTCAGTGATCTCTTTGTTGTTTAGTAACGTATTGTTTAACCTCCATGTGTTTGTGTTTTTTATGTTTTTTTCCCCTGTAATTGATTTCTAATCTTATAGTGTTGTGGTTGGAAGAGATGCTTGTTATAATTTCAGTTTTCTTAAATTTACCGAGGCTTGATTTGTGACCCAAGATGTGATCTATCCTGGAGAGTGTTCCATGTGCACTTGAGAAGAAAGTGTAATCTGCTGTTTTTGGATGGAATGTCCTATAAACATCAATTAAATCTATCTCGTCTATTGTGTCATTTAAAGCTGGTGTTTCCTTATTAGTTTTCTGTCTGGATGATCTGTCCATTGGTGTAAGTGAGGTGTTAAAGTCCCCCACTATTATTGTGTTACTGTCAATTTCCTCTTTTATAGGTGTTAGCAGTTGTATTGAGGTGCTCCTACGGGTATATATATATTTTTAATTGTTATATCTTCTTCTTGGGTTGATCCCTTGATCATTATGTAGTGTCCTTCCTTGTCTCTTGTAACATTCTTTATTTTAAAGTCTATTTTATCTGATATGAGTATGCTACTCCAGCTTTCTTTTGATTTCATTTGCATGGAATATCTTTTTCCATCCCCTCACTTTCAGTCTATATGTGTCCCTAGGTCTGATGTGGGTCTCTTCCAGACAGCATATATATGGGTCTTGTTTTTGTATCCATTCAGTGAGACTATGTCTTTTGGTTGGAGCATTTAATCCCTTCACGTTTAAGGTAATTATTGATATGTATGTTCCTATGACCATTTTCTTAATTGATATGGGTTTGTTTTTGTAGGTCCTTTTCTCCTCTTTTGTTTCCCACTTAGAGAAGTTCCTTTAGCATTTGTTGTAGAACTGGTTTGGTGGTGCTGAATTCTCTTAGCTTTTGCTTGTCTGTAAACTTTTGATTTCTCCATCAAACCTGAATGAGATCCTTGCCAGGTAGAATAATCCTGGTTGTAGGTTCTTCCCTTTCATCACTTTAAATGTATCGTGCCACTCCCTTCCGGCTTGTAGAGTTTCTGCTGAGAAATCAGCTGTTAACCTTATGGGAGTTCCTTTGTATGTTATTTGTCATTTTTCCCTTGCTGCGTTCAATAATTTTTCTTTGTCATTAATTTTTGTCAGTTTGATTACTGTGTGTCTCGGTGTGTTTCTCCTTGGGTTTATGCTGCCTGGCATTCTCTGTTCTTCCTGGACTTGGGTGGCTATTTCCCTTCCCATGTTAGGGAAGTTTGCAACTATAATCTCTTCAAATATTGTCTCAGGTCATTTCTCTCTCTCTTCTCCTTCTGGGACCACTATAAAGTGAATGTTGTTGCATTTAATGTTGTCCCAGAGGTCTCCTTGGCTGTCTTCATTTCTTTTCATTCCTTTTTCTTTATTCCGTCCTGTGGCAGTGATTTCCACCATTCTGTCTTCCTGGTCAGTTATCCGTTCTTCTGCCTCAGTTACCCAGCTATTGATTCCTTCTAGTGTATTTTTCATTTCAGTTCTTGTATTGTTCATCTCTGTTTGTTCTTTAATTCTTCTAGGTCTTTGTTAAACATTTCTTGCATCTTCTCAATCTTTTCCTCCATCTTTTTCTGAGGTCCTGGATCATCTTCACTATCATTATTCTGAATTCTTTTCCTACAAGGTTGCCTATCTCCACTACATTTAGTTGTTTTTCTGGGGTTTTATCTTGTTCCTTCATCTAGTACAAAGTCCTCTGCCTTTTCATTTTGTCTATCTTTCTGTGAATGTGGTTTTCCTTCCACACGCTGCAGAATTGTAGTTCTTCTTATTTCTGCTCTCTGCTCTCTGGTGGATCCATGGTCATAATTTTTAATTCATTAAAATTAAAAGATCATAAAACTCAATATAACAGAATAAAGGGAGAGAGTGTGAACGAACAAAGAACTTTGTCTCATATTTTGAGGCAGTTTCAGATGCAAAACTCTACAGAAAACAGTGTGGGCCTTAGCAAGTCATACAGTATAGTCCCCCACCCCCCAATCCATGGCATTTTAAACCATTTCAAATGATCTTTCAGGCAGCCTTTAAGAGAAGAGAAAATTCAAAGGGAAATCGAGCAAATCTCAGCAGATCTGAGACCTGACATCAAGAGACCTGATCAACAAAGCCTTTATGAAGCAGTCCAATTTAAATTACATCGAAATTACTGCTTGAGTTATGAGTAGGAGTTAGAAAAAGGCAGGAAAAGTCCTCTCAGCAAGAGGAATAAAATGTACAAAGACCCTAAGGCAGAAAGGAGGAAGGCAAGTTTGAAGATGTGAAAAGGTCAGAAGGGTGAGAACACAAACAAAATATCCAAATAGTGATGATTGAGATTTTCTAGTGAGGTAATCTTGAGCCAGATTATAGCAGGCCTCAAAGGCCATGTTAAGAATTTTGGATTTTGTTCTAAAAGTAATGGAAAATCATTCAAGACAGGAAGAGAAAGCTTAAAATTAGAATAATCATTTAAACCATGAATCTTTTGAGAGTGTAAAGGGGGCACTATTGATAATTACACTGGTAAAACAGCCCAAAGCTGGGCTGTTTGTGGCAAGCCAGGATGAGAATCATCTTTAAAAGCTCTTATATATTGGTTAATTTGCCCTCTGATGCAGTGCCTGGGAGATACATTCTGTATTCACTGTTGTCCTTCCCTGGCCAGACTCACTGAATAGAACTGTTTTCCTTTTTCTTTCTTTCATCCATTTGGCAGTTTGCTTCCATTTAGCCAATCATGCCCATCCATCAAAAACATAGAAAATGTGGAACCATTTACCTCTTACATGAAGCTATATCTGACTCTCTGATCTCACTCTCATGCAGCTTTTCTTGGACTTGATCTGATGATTTAATGAGAAGAGCATCACTGAGAATTTGATTATTCTCAATTTGTTTGGAGTATGTTCTCCTCTCCCCACCCCACCTCACCCCCTGCTCCTCAAATTGGCAAAGAAAAAATTTCAGAGACTGAGGCATTTCTTATACTATATTTGGCACTGCACAGACTCATGGGCAGGTCAAGAACATAGTAAAAACCCAATAAATAAGTGTTTAAATTGTCCGTCTTATTTGAAAAACAAAAGGGTGTCTTATAGAGTTCACAGATTAAGGAACCCACCTTGCTTTGAATCCTGGCTCTAGCCTCTTCTTTTCTTTCCTATGTGATCTTGGTTAGATTGCTCAAATGAACTGAATTTTAGTTTCCTTAAATGTGGAACAGGAATGATATTAAAGCCTAACAAAGAGGTTTTAAATGCAAATTAAACAGGTGTTTTAAGCACCTAGAACAGTTACTTCTGCTGTTAGACCCACAAGTGGTAGCTATTTGGGTCTATTATTTTTGAGCAAATGTGCTTTTACTACATTCCTTCTGGTGTCTCTTTGCCTTAGGAATTAGGAACTGCAGTGTCAGCCTGCTGAAGTTTCACTGGTCTTTATCTGCCTGTTTGTCCTAAAGGGATAGGTGAAGTTCAGTTTCTAAGCCACTTTCAAGATAGTGAGCCTCAGGGAGAGGATGGGTCATTTAAGCCCACTCTACTTAAAATTCTTCTGAGATAAGACATTCAGGAGAGGAAATTATCCTGTCAGTAGCAATGTCTCCAAAGTAAAAGACATGCTAAGGATTTACTTTAAAATCTGTAGGTGTGCATTCTGCCAGAGGGAGAGCTGAGGTTTATGGTGAGGAAACTGTCATGGTGGGCTTAGCCAAACAAAATAACAGAATGTAAGTCAAGATTTGGAATTGTCGTAGGGGCCTGGTATGTTCATATTAGTGTCCTGTTTTGTGAGCAGATGTCTAGCCTGCCTTGATAAGGGCTTAATAAAGATGTATTGAATATATAAATTAATAGCATATCGGGGTACATGTGTCCTTTTGAATTATGGTTTTCTCAGGGTAAAAGCCCAGTAGTGGGATTCCTGGGTCATATAGTAGTTCTATTTTTAGTTTTTTTAAGGACCCTCCATACTGTTCTCCATAGTGGCTGTATCAATTTACATTGGCACCAACAGTGCAAGAGGGTTCCCTTTTCTCCACAGCCTCTGGGGCACACTCACTCACTTGGTTATTCCTGCACTCCTTCCACACATCTATTCTGAGTAGCTGCTCTGTGACAGGGCCCATGACATTAACATCCCTTGATTTCCAAACCATGCTTTCTCTCTCTGTGACAACCTTCACAGCAGGGGCCCTGGGGATGGGACAGTCTTCAGGTGTGGTAGACACTTGGTCTTCATTAATTTTGCTGTTTAATAAATAGTGTCTGATGGCAGAAGATGACCTTGTTGCTTTCCTGCTTTGTAGCTTCCCAAGGCTCACAAATGTCCTTAGAACAGAGTAGCAGCCTCTTATGTTGGTACTCAAAGCCTTTGTGATAGGGATCCTGCCTCTCCAATATTTTCCAGAACTTCTTAACTCATCTTGTGGTCCCTAAAAATAAAATATTAAAGTAATGCCAAAAAAATTTAATTAATTAATAGCACATCATGAACTTTAAATATAATTAATAAGCCACCATTGCATATGCTTCTCATAAAGAGACCCCTGGGGATTGATTTTCAATCAGGTAATCTTTTGCTTGTTTTTGAAACTTATAAAAGGCCAAAGATAATATAGTATTCTGAGGGAATGTGTTCCCTAATCAGTAGTTTAACAGATATATATTATTCATAAAAGAGAACTCTAGACTCTCCACCAAGATCACATTTTCGAGCACATTAATAAGTTCTCACTGACTTAGTCACCTCAGAAATCTTAAGATCACTAACAGAGAACAAAGGTTAATTCTTAATATGGTTAGGGATAGAGTGTTAATTACAGACAATATATTCTGTATATTAAACTATGTTGTAATTGCTATAGCAGTGTGTTGACTATATTCAAGTGGTCCCAGAAGCTTATACTGCGAGGGTTTATACTTGGGGGGAACTTATTTTTCTCCCAGCCCTGGTTAAATTCTCAAGGCTCACAATAGTTTCCATACAAAGGTAAGCCCATGTCAATACATGAATTTCAGGTAAGCATATCATGCTACAAATTTTCCCTCAGGGAACACTGCCATGGAAGACATTACAGTAATTTTCCACCCTAGAACGCTACAATAATGTGCATTTCAGGATAGAAGCATGTAGTATTTTTTTTAATACTGTTTCCCAGGAGATTTTCCCAAGGATTTAGAGACCTACACTGCCCTTTGTGGGGCCGCTGCATTTTCTAATACTGCATACTCTCAAAGTTCCTTCTCAGTCAGTTGAGCATGTCCGGAGAAACAGCTCAACTAGCTGTACCTCCAATGCTGTGAAAAGAATGACATAATTATTAAGATGTAAAGAAATGTAGGACAGTGCCATTCTGTGACTTGTTTAGATGAGAGACCAATAATTGTGAATTCCTTCTCTCGCTGTAACCAAATCATTAAATCAGTCATTTTCTCTAACTGTAGCCAAATTATTGAATCATTCATTGACTTAAGTTGGATCTGCATTAAACCAAAAATGATGGATTATTCAGTCATTCTCTTTATAGATAAAAATCCTGGATGCTTTGAACTCATCTCTTTATTCCTTAAGAAAAAAAAAAGGTTCATTTTGATTTTTTTGTTTTTCCCAAGCCCCAGAGTTCAGCTATGGCTAACTACCAGCAGTTTAAATAGCATTTAAAAAAAATAGCCTTAGCTTCTAGGCTTCTAACAGAGGCACTTCTAAAGTAAATCTTCCTTGGTTAACAGCTGTCAGCTATCAATGAGCTATAGGTAATTAAATTTGAAGATAGCTTTATGGCCCAGAAAAAGAGATAAAATCCTTGGACCAGAAAGGTCTTAAGTTAATGCAGTTATTGCTCCCTCTGGTATTTGAATTAATGCAAGAAATTGATTATTTTCTAACGAAACAGGTAAAGAGGAGAACTGCCATTGTTTGTTACTTGCAAGTAAAATTTAGTTGAGACTGTTTTCCCAGCCCAGTTCACACTCTTGGTTTTATTTCAATATACATTGGGAAGAGAAGGCAAAAAAAAAAAAAAAAAAAAAATTTTTTTTTTTTTTAAATAGCCAGACTAAACAAACCATGGTAGAAAGAGTGAGAAGGTGTTAGTGGCTGTGAACACTGGAGAGATATTATCAGATATGATCAGTTAGTAAGGGTTTAAACAACAGGAAATGAAAACCTCAATTCAAGGTGCCTAAAAAAAAGCAAGGATTTTTTTAAAAAAAATCATATATAACAGAAGTAATCCTGTAGTAGAACAGTTGTAGGGTTAGTGTAGACATTGAATGATTTCTTATAGAACTCAGCATTTTTCCTAAATTTCTGCTTGCCATTCTCAGATAGCAATCTTTTTGGTAGCAGCAACTGCTGAAAGTATTATATTCTCACTTACCAATGTCCAGAGGCAGAAAAAGAAATCACCTCTTTTTTGTGCCATTTTTAAGACCCAAGAAACCTCTTCTAGTAACCTTGCAGAAGACTTCCCTCTAAATCTCATCGGCCAGAACTAGTCACATGGTCATATTTTTAGTCACTCTCTTGCTGGGGGATCCACTATGGTTGGCATATGGTTCCCTGCCAACAGGAAAGAGAAAGAAAATATCTGTTAGACAGAGGGTCAGTAATCTCTCCTGCCAAAAGGAGCACACTGATCTTCTACTGTGTGCTGGTGGAACATCCTTTGAGCTATGTAATTACATAACCAATTTATAGATGAGAAAATCGAAACCTGGGAGAAACAAGGTAGTTTTTTTAAACTAACAGATTAGTAAGTGATGAAACTGGGATTTCAACTCAGAACTGTCTGACTCCAATTCTGTACTCTCTCCACTGCTGCCTGTACCATGCCTCACTTTGAGTTTCAATTACAGAGATACTCTTTTTGGATCTAATGATCAATGCATCTCTGTGTTTTGCTTTTCACTTTAGACTTACTGTTCCTCAGAGCTTCCTCAGAGCTGTCTACTCTCTGAGCTTCATATCATCCATGAGAAGAACTAGAAATCTCTCCCTGCAGATTTGATATTTTTAATGACAAATTAGTTATCTAATTTTACATGCTTGTGGGACATTTCCACTTTTACTTGAATTTAATCTATCAACACTCAAGTAATCTCTTTACCAAAGAAATTTCCTTTTTGAATCTCTCAAAATTAGTAAAGGCCATGTTCATTTAACCTGTTCTCAGTTTACATCTTTGGAAGATAATTACCTCTTCCTTTTACCCAAAGACCAACTTCATATAAAATCATTCCAAATCCTTTAAGTGACCCTCACGTCAACTCCTCTCTTCCTTTCTATTTCTGGCAAATCAGGTCTTTATCATCATCATATCTGGAAGAGCATCTCTTAGTTTTCCAGTCTCACAGGCCCCAAAATTATCCTGCACACCAAATTATTATTCTTAAATATGATTTATTATTTTACTGTCCTGCTCAAATAATTTGAGTAGATTCTACATGTGACAAAAAGAAATATTAAATATATTAATACATATAAATCAGACAATTTAGTCTTCCATATTTTCTCCCTGTGTAAAGAATTGTTCTTCTTACTCGTCTGGCTGAAGCTTGAAGTCTTGTCCCAAGTCATAATAATAGGTAACCCATGTAATCCATGTCACTGTGAGACAGGTACTCTTTTAAGCTCTTGATGTATATTAACAATTTAAACCTCACAATACCCCTATGATGTAGGGACTATTATTATCCTGACTTTAAAGATGAAGACACTGGAGTCTAGAGGGATAAAGGCACTGGCCAAGTACATATATAAATGAAATTGTAGAGCCAGCATTCAGACTCCAGTGACTGAGCCCCAGATGCCACAAACTCAGTCATATTTTACTTCTTTAATCTGTGTATTTCACTGGAGAGTTATTTATTCATGAGGTATTTGTTGAATATCTATTCTGCACCCAATCAGCACCCTACAAATGATGTTTTACAGGAAAATTATGCAGCCATGAATCTCCTCCACTGGATGAAAAGCAAGCTTTATTAAACACCCTGGATTTTAGGCAAAATCAAAGGAGAATGTGTCTTCTCCCACCTTTAGTGACATTTGTTGCATTTTATATTCTCTCTCATGTTCTGAGCTCTTGGATATTTTTTCCTACTTCAGCAACAACCTCTGGTCTAGCAGAGGCTAACTTTTTTCCTGAACACAATCCAAGTAATTTATAGAAAAATTTATTAAACTAGTTAGAATTATGTTGAGGAAGTAAGGTAAATATTCAGGGTAGGAAACAACAACCCTAAAATGATGAACGTATTGAAGTCCAACCATAAAATATTAAGAGAGTCTAGGAAGACATTCATACCATCATTGCTTTTGTTTTTTGTTCAATCTAATCACTTGCTATATTTTTTTGGGTGATTTATTTTAACAAGCTTTGAGCTGATGACAAACAGTAAACAACTGAGTTGAGGTCCTAGCAAAATGTGAATAATTTTGTAATCAAGTAGTACTACTATAAACTTTAACATTGCATTTATGGATTTATTTATGTTTTAATTCAACATAGAGGAAATAAATAAAAATATCCACTAATATAACTGTTTTAAAATTAATTTATTGTAGGAGGAAAATGTATTTTGACTTTTTTGGTAAATATTTCCATAAGATAATTTTCATTAAAATAATGGAATCAAGATACTCAATTTTCACTTGTGCTATTCACTATTTCAGAGCTTCGAGAAACCAAGACCTCTGAATACTTCAGCCTATCTCACCACCCTTTAGACTACAGGATATTATTAATGGATGAAGATCAGGACCGGATATATGTGGGCAGCAAAGATCACATTCTTTCCTTGAATATTAACAACATAAGTCAAGAACCTTTGAGTGTAAGTTTATCATTTTCATGAGGGCAATGCTAAATTCCTAGGTGTCTTTTTCTTTAAAAGTTTCAAATACAATGAAAAAATTATGTACTTCATTAGAACAATAGAAAATACAGGTCATATATCAATAAATAGTTGGAAATTACTACTTATTTCAAGGACTGAAAATATAATCAATTCATTTCTCCATGTCTAGTTTCATAGTTTTTAGCCATCTAAAACTTGAAGCTAAGTGAGAAAATACTTCCCGTGTATACATACATCGAAAGGGAAAAGAAGCATGGAGTATAGCATGAAAAATGGTCATATTAAAGGACAGCGTACCTTGTCATCTGTACATAAACCAAGAAGGCCTTGAAAAGAACACGATTATTAAATGCAGTGTTCTTTGAAAAAATGTGGCCTATACAACAGGGATTTGAACTGCATGGCTCCACTTATATGCAGATTCTTTTTGGTTGTAAATACTACAGTACTACATGATACATGGTTGGTTGAATCTTTGGATGTGGAACTGGAATATAGGGTCAGTGTCCCTAACCTCTGAGTTGTTCAAGGGTTAACTATATTTATCATTCTATGTCACAGCAAGGAAATAAATTGAGCTTCATTAAAGTAAAGAAATAAAAGTAATTATAAATTTATTACAGCAAGAACACATCTGAATTTATTATTTTAACAATGAGCTACAGGCTGAAAAAAGCTACAGGATGAAAAAAAAATCATCTCCATCAGACCTGACCCAAGGCTGCAATGACTTAGCATGCTAGCACAGTATGTCAGAGAGAGAATCTTTATCCAGGTTATTTTAGCTGTTGAAGTACCTAGTTTGCAGTAAATTTACCAGCCTAGCTGTGTAGTTTACCAAAAAATCCCCAAGATAGCAGTATAAACATAAATTCATTGTGATATAAGCAGTTGTGAAAAGTGTACTATAAATCAGAGGGAGGGAAATATACATTATATGGTGCACATCAATAATTTCCTTATTTTAAAATTGTACCATTAGTAAATGAGCACATATTATAGAAAGAATTGTTGAAGGAAAAATTCATGGAAGAAACAAAAACATAGGTCTTAGAATAAAGTAATAAAATCTTTATTAACTTGAGTTCATAAAATGAAAGAAGAAATTTGAAATATAAATATAGAATTAACTTAAAGAAATCTGTTAGCATAAAGTAAATGAAGAGTACTGAGCTGTCATATATACAAGTGAGATTATGCAACCTTTATTTTCCTTTCTGAGCAGGTTTTCTGGCCAGCATCTGCAATCAAAGTTGAAGAGTGCAAAATGGCTGGCAAAGATCCCACAGTGAGTGCTTAAAAAAATCCAAAACTTAAATATTTGGTCTTTGAATTCATGTACTTTGAGTGCATCCAAGAATGAGACAAAGGGTATTGGTGTTTTGAATCCTCGGCTGGACACATAGTAAGAAATGTAAATGCAAAGTGATTGGAACTCTTAAACACTGTAACTTAGGAATTCCTGACTGGGTAAAAATTTCCTGCTTTGCTTTCATTATTGAACCCTGACACTTTTCATGATGGATTTCAGTAATAACCCCTGTTCAAAGTGGATCCAACCTGCAGAATTCTCAGCAGGCTGCTGAAATAATGATAATTCAAGTGTCTGGAGTAGCTCCCAGATACCATGTGGGCTTTTCCAAAGAAAGATTCTCGTCAAAAGGGTAGTGGTTAGCCAGCACATTCCAGAAGCATAAATCACCAGTAATGGCTGTTATCTTTGTTAATTAAAAATAACCACAGAAATAAAAATCAAGGCAGATACAAATATCAGTAAATGTTCAGTGTGCAATACTTTTACAAAATGTATTCCATATAAAGAATCAAGGAATAAATCTACATTGATTTCTACAAATGACTTTCTGAAACTGACACATTAAATTATTCTTGAATATTATAAAAAATACATGGAACAGCTCTTTAATGTGCACAAGTCATTTAATGTTTATAATGAAGCTTAGATGTCATTTCACCTTCTTGTCTCAAACTTCTTCCTTGTGGAAGAAGAAGTGTGGAAATGAAACTTTTATATTTTATTGATTCTTAGCAGTCCAGGTACAAAGTTCTGAAAAAGCCTGGCTTAAGGCAGGACCACAGCAGACTCTGGAGTACAGATCTCTGGGTCTCACCAGAGGGTGTTTTGGCAAGAGTGCTGACCAGGAGTGACTCAGCTCAGGGTTTCATTGTTTTAGTTTCATAATTCACCTTATAAGAGAAAATTTTAAATGGGCAAAAGGAGCTCACAGTAGTATATTTGCTACCCACAGGATCTGTTGGACCACAATCAAAAAGGAAAAAAATCCAGAAAAAATGTGAAAGAAACATTCAAAAGAGTACATTACAATTTCTAGGGAACCAATAGCAGAATGAAGTATAATGTAGTGGAAAAGGCACTTTTTTTTGGTCCCCTGAAGCTATGATTTCGATAATTTTGCATGAATTAAACTACTTTCTTTCATCCTCTAATGTAGAGATTTTTCCCATTGATGTTTATGTGATCATGTCTCGCCTTTTGCCACGATTATATCCTGTGGTTGTAATTACTGGATTTAATTGTTCTTTGTTTAAAAAATTTCTGTGTCCCATTCACAGAAACTGCCACAGGCAGAATACATAGGATTTAGATACCTTTGCACATTCTCTTTCCAAAAATTGTTGTTGATTTTCTGAAGAGTCTTAGCCAAGTCATTTGATTTCTTTCTCCCTTTGGCAAAGTAGAAATGCTCTGTTATTTGCTTTATTATAATTAAATGTCATTAGATGAAATCTTCAATACATGCTTATGTTTTCACATAGTTTTGTCATGCTGTAATATCATTCATGGATATCTTTATATTCTGCCACATGGCCAGTCAGAGGTAACTGGTAGTGGGCTCTGTTGTAGTACAGCCAACGCTGTTGGGGCCTGGGAAATAATAATCAAACTAAGTTTCAAATATATGCTCTGTCTATGCAAGAGAAGAGAATGTTGACAAATTCATCTCGCTTAAGGCATGTGAGGTACTTACAAACAAGTGTCCTTTAAGCAGGATACCAATGGCAGAAAAATGATGCTAAATAGAAGTTCTATAGAACAACATTTTAATTACACTTCTCAATGAAACTAAATATTTAAGAATCTCTTAGCTCTTTTGGAATAAATATCATCTAATTACTTAATATTTCATTTTTTTAAATGCAGGAACAGAATATTTTAATTTGTACAAATCAGTTAATTGAAGTGAAGGAACCAGAGGTATATAAGGTGGAGTTCCTACCTTTAAGAGTCTTCACAATATACTGGGGATGATGGGACATATATACAATAATTACCAAGTAATACTAGCCAACAATTAATGGAATGGGCCAGGTGCTATTCTAAGTGTTTTGTTTTAATCCTCATGACGATGCTGCAAGATGTGTCTTCATCCACATTTTTAAGATAGATAAACTGAATCACTAAGAGAGTAAGGAACTTACCCAAAGCTGCGCTGCCTGCAAGTGGGAGGCCTCTGTCTGACTCAGGCACATATGGCTCTAGATCTTTTTGCTCTTAGTTGATAAAACATGCCACTTTTCCAGGGAGAATATGATAAATGCTGAGAATACACACAAAGACAAAGAAAAAATTCACTGCATCTGGGATATTTAGGAAAGGTTTGATAGATTTGGTGGCAACTATGCTAGGTCTTACGTTAACTTGTCCCCTTATTCTAGTTCAATAATACTGAAATTCAAATAAGTTGTATCCTTTCTCTCTTTCAGCCTTTGGTACAGGCTACATGTGATTCTCTTCTTGTTGAATTATCTTCCCATCTTTTTAACCTGGGAATCATCTACTCATCCTTTCAAATAACAGTGCAGATGTCACCTCTCTGGAGAGTCCTTTCTTGCTACCCAGGACTGGGCTAGCTGCCCCTCCCTGTGCGTTCACCTGAAACACTCTAGAACTTATTTCACTGCATTTTTAGTGATTGGATCCAGTGCCCAGATCTGTATCTAGGCACTTCATGAAATTTCAACAAGATCTGGAAAAATGGAGATGGAAGCAGTAAGCATGGGAATCTATTCCAAGTACTTTTCTCAGGTTGGGGGTAGGACACAATGGATATTGAGTTATTAATACCTTTAGATTAATAAGTTTATAATAAATTCATTATGCACAATTTTTAAAGGTATATTTTGGTTAAGTTAATTTTTTTACTTTTAAATATTATGTTAATCTTCTACTAAGAAAAGCATAAACTAGTGACAAATTTTATATTTCTATAACAATTGAAAAAAAACCATAGAATCAAACATCTCTTATTCCTTTAGATTTTTTACTTATATCAAACTTTAATTAAAGTTATAAAAATAATACTCAATTATTAGAAAATAATTCAATATAATTTAAAATTTGATCCCAGGTAATGTGTATCATAATACTATATAATAAACTAATGTTTATCAGGAAAGTAAATTATCATGGTGGGAATATAGCTTATTGTCTGCCTCAGCTAAGAGAGTATAACTTTACCTCCCAATTTCCCTTTTTGCCCCTATTTATTCACATTCCTACATGCTCTATTTATTTCTGAATATTAATATTTTATTCATATGCTAAATAAATTGAGCTTACAATAACACATGCTGTCAAACATATCCAATGAGATAGAGCATAATGAATGTGCTAAGTAAGTACTGTATGAGATCATTGAAAAATTAAGCATGGTTACATATATTTAGACCTATATGCATTACATACACACAGTGTCAAACTTGATTTATTAATTGTAGAATATCAATTTCCCTGCTTCTGTGACCAGAGGATCCTAAACTATTTGAAAACATATTTTCTTTAGGAATACATTTATCAAAATACCTTGATATATTCCCCAGACCAAGAAGTATAGGCCAAGAAGAAAAAAATTAAGAGGTATTTTTTTTTCCGTTGCATAGTATGGACCATGAAGAGTCAATATTTTTAAAGCCCTATTAATCTGAGCTCCACGATATATTATTTTAAAACATCTATTTTAAAATTATATAAATAATACCTGTTAAGACAGAAATTTTTGAAGACCTAGAAAAGCATGCAGTGAGCAACAGAAAACAATCTCTTATTAGCTCTTTGACCCTGGAGACTTAACCTCTCTGTGCCTCATTTTTCTTAAATGTGTAATGGGCTACTCATAAAACCTACCTTATTGGGTTATTAAGAGGATTAGTGAATTAATATTTGCAGAGAGCTTAGAACAGTACATAGCACATAGTAAGCACACACTGTTAAGTAAATAAAATTAATTACGCTACCCAAACATAATAACTTAAAAATTGGGGGTATATTCTTCCAGCATTTTAGTATATGACATGTATATGTATATACCTAAAATAGTATTACATTCTGCATAATGTTAGCAGCTTGATTTTTCATTTAGCATTGTACTTTGAAATAGTTTTGAAAGAGAATTAAGCAATAAAAAGAAAGCATCCATGGTACTGAATTTCACTGATGTCTCATTCCGCAAACCTTTTATGGATGTCTACTGTGGTCAGGACCTGTACTAATCTCTATGCAGGACAAATTCCCTGTCCATTACACAGGGTTTGTACTGACAATTGGAACTGAAAATATATATGAAAGAATCTAATACCTAACACTGGGTATATTTATTATGTGCCAGACACTGTTCCAAGTGCTTCAGTAGTATACTGCTTACAACAAATATTATCATCACCATTTACAGATAAAAAGATTGAAGCACAGAGAGGCTAAGTAAATATCTCAAGTTCAAATAGCTAGTAAAAGATAAAGCCAGAGTTTGAACCCAGGTCGTCTGGCTCTGAGATCTGTATACTTAAATTCACTCTCTGCTGCCCATCATGCTATGGCATGATGATAGTCCAGTTCTAATTGCCTCTCTGGTTTCATCACACAATAATCCTCTGTCCTCTCTAGGCACTATTCCCCAGCTAAATCCTGCACTATTATGCCTCCAGTTTTTCTGTTCATGCTGTGTTTTCTGTTGGAATGTTCCTTTCTTATGCTTTTGCCTGTCAGAATCTCTAGCTTATTCTGCAAGTTCCAGCTCAAATGACATCCACTCTCAAACCATTACACCCACTTCAGTATTACTCATTTCCTCTTTCTTTCTATAGCACACTTTGAAAAATATAACCCTATTATAGCATCTACTACAGCCTGATGTATTATACTCCCCTTTCTCTGAAAACAGGAGTTGAATCTATTCATTTCAGTATTGCTAGCACCATATACAGTGCTTTCACAGAATGAGTTCAGTAAATAAATATTTTCTGGGTGGAATTGACACAACTGCAGTGGTCTAGGACAGAAATAATGTGGACAGAAACTAAGCACAATGGAAATGGAAGGGACCTAGAAAATGATTTTCAATAATTAAAGCAATTGATTTATTTTTCCTTTCATGTTTTTCTCTTTGGGGAGGCTTTGGAGGAGCACAGTAAAGCATCATCAGATAGTGTGGGAATTAGTTTTCATGGTGGAGGGTAGCCATGATTCAAGACCCAGAGTTATTTATTAAACCTAGAGCACTTCATTTAACATTTTTGAGGACTCAATTTCCTCATCACTAAAATGGGACTGAATACTTTAATTGGAACATTGCTGTGAGGATTAAAAACAACTAACATCAAAGGATTAAGAGCTCTGTAAATATTAATAATTGTTATAAAAACTTCCCTCTAACAACTATGGTATTCTCACCCAATGACAAATTATAAAGTGGTTAAATGTACAAGATTCAAAGTAAAACACGTCTGTGTTTGAAAATCTGCTTTACCTGTTTCTAGCTACATGACCTTAGGCGAGTTAGCTAAACAAGGTCTAAGCTTTTGTTTTCTGAAAGGGGTTGAGTTGAAAAAACTGAATGAATATAAAGTGCCTAAGTACATATAGTTTGCTCAATAAATGTGATCCATAAATGTAAAAAATCAAACTTCCTGGGAAGTAAAAGGGGTTAAGTATATAAAATGATTATTCTAATGTCTAGCACATAATAAATTCTCAAAAATATTAGCCATAATAATCATATATATAAGAAATATGTTGATATAACCATATACATGAAACAAGTATAACCTGTATTGAAATGTAAAGACAGAACCTATTATTAATAGAATTGGATCGAATTTGTGTTTTACGGGAAAATGTTATATGCAGAATCCCAGAATGACTGGACTTGGATGTGAAAACAATAAACACAAGTGTCATTGCTCACAGATACCCTTAACATAGGCATACTATATATACACTGTACTTCATCTATGCTTTTTTCTCCAGAGAAACACATTTCATCTGCAGTTATGTAGTCAATTTCCAGGTACCTCTATAAACAGGTGTCAAGATACAGTGACACTATATATTTAACAAAAATCCTTAATGTCTTAAAATAAAAATAAAGTATATAGTCTGGTCTGTAAGGATAAATTTATTTAACAGCAGAGTTGGTGATTGATGATTTGATAATATAAGTCCATATTAGAAACGTGTATACAGTTACTACATATGAAAATAAAAATATATTTGCTGGCAAGTAACAATGAGTATAAAAGGGAAAAATGATGAGAAAATATAAAATAATATTGACTTTAAATTTCTATTTTAGAAAAGTTTTTTTTTACTTTTCTAATAATATAAACAATAAATGTGCATTATAATAATTTAGTAAAATACATGGTACCTAGAAGAGAAAAAAATATACACTGTATGACCACCCATGGGGAAACCCCTGTTAGATTTTGACATATTTCTTTATAAAAACTTTTGTCTCTAATTTCTAACATTATTTTTAATAATGTTCTTTGCTAGATCAATGACTTTGTGAAGGGAACTACATTCAACCTCAGGCTTGATTAATGTGTAGTCAGCAAAGGATAGTGACCCTGCAAGTGTAGAACATGCAATGGTTAATTCAGTCACAGAGATCTGCATTTGGTGCTGACCATGTTTATGTATTTCTGCAAAGTCATAGTCAACTTATAATTACCATATTTTGCATTTCATTGAGTGAATAAATGACAGCCTTTCCAATGGTTGGATTGGGAACAGGTGAGAAAGGAGTTTTGGGGGAGAGGAGAGTATTTTAGTGTATCAAGAGCAGAGAGATCAGGATTCCATTATTTTTCATAGAAAGCAACAATACTGGCATTTTGTTTAAGGTTTGCTTTATTCACCAGTTATGAAGACCAATAGTGTTTGCAACTGTAACTAATGATAATATGGACCTTCTATAAACACAAGTTCATTCAAAACATGTGTATATAATATGTGAGGGTGCGTGTGTGTTATGTGTAATGTTTTGAGGAAAATTTGAAAAAACAATTTGGTGTACCTTTCAATTTCTAAACTTTCTCAGATAAAGAGTAAGCTCATAAAGTTTCAGAACATAAAAAGATGCCCAGTATATAAATACTGAAATAGGAGAGACATATCATTTTACTCATTATCTGGTAAACTACCTTCCTCCTAAAATGCACCATGTTCTCTTGTTATCTCCTAACAATAATTAAAAAGTTAGGGCAGAAAGGAAAATGTATAACAAAGTATCACAGTAATACTTAGAAATAGCTATAAAAGTCATTCGGTTACTAACCGCTTATTTACCTGTTGTTTTAGCATGGCTGCGGGAACTTTGTCCGTGTAATTCAGGCTTTCAACCGCACGCATTTGTATGTTTGTGGGAGTGGTGCTTTCAGCCCAGTCTGTACTTATTTGAACAGAGGGAGGAGATCAGAGGTAAGTGTAACAATTTTTCATTCTTAGTTTGATGTTAGTGTCAAAGATTTCTTACAACTGTATTTAACAGTAAAAACTTGGAAATATCATTAATGGCCATAAAAAAACGTTTCAAGCCCTTTAAAACACAAAATATATTACATTTGGTTCCTGTCTGCCAGGTTACTTCAAGTGTAGCCTTTTGCCTTCAATTAAATATATATGTTTCTGAATGGAAAAGCTGCAGAAGATAAAGGAAGGAGAATGGTATAATTTCATAATTATTCAGAGCATAAGGTATTGATAATATGTGCTCCAAATTATAGAAATATTGTAGTATAAACTCACTTTCTCAAATCTATTTTAAGTAATTTCTTATTTATTATATTTCAAATTTGGTAAATTTTTATGAGGTAGACACCTGTAAGAGATGTATAAAGCAGGATGACAAGTGCCTTAGCTGAAAAGAACTTTATATAATTAATAAATCATACTTCCATTTTAGACCAACATTGGTCTACACTAGGCTATTATAGCTTTATTTTTACATTGGTTAAAATGATTTGGGGTTCTGTGAACAAAAGCATTTACTAAAGACTAAATACATAGCTAATTGTATAGTCAAATATAAGGCTGGTTGAACTTCACCTGTGATATTTAAGACTGTTTATCTCAGTTCACAATTATTGACTAAGGAAACTACGCATTAGATCAAAAGAGTTTTCCTTATTCTTTTAATGAAACATGTTGCTTTACTTAATACAAGTATTTTAAAACTGAATTCTTTCAAATTAACTTGCTTTTGTTTCGTTATGCAACTTAAATCTAGAAATTCCAGTCCTTAAATAATATCTTAATTCAATTTTAGAGGTTAGAATTGTAAAAAAAGATTAAATATTGCTACTGATATACTTAAGTTTAGTTTTCTTTAACAAGGATTCATCCACTTTAGTACTAACATAATTGAACAATGATTTCCTCTATAGTCTTTTATTATTAAATTTTTTTCAGATGTAATTTATATGCATCTATCTTTCAGTGAATAAAAAGCCATTTAAAAATAAATGAGTAATTATAATTGGACCCCAAATTGAGCCATTTACAAGTGGTTTAAGATGATATGAAATATTAAAATTCTTAAAGAAAAGTAAAGCTATGCTTCTTGGAGGAGTACAATTGGCTGAATTGAGCTTGTCATTAGAACCACATGCCTGTGATCAGCTGATTAAATAAACTAGTGGCCCAGACGTCTGCAGTCTGTCAGACACTCCACTGAGGGCTGTGCAGTCACTGTACAGGCCAACAACTGCATAGCAGTTTTCATATTTTAAATAAAATCATTTTCCCATGTACAAATTGCCCACTATACACTTCATGGTTTAATTGGGAAGTTGGTCCAAAAAATAATCTCCTTTGGAAAACCAGCATGGAATAAATTTTAATCACTTTACTAAATATGAACTACTTTAGTCTCACTTCAAAAGATGTGTTTCAAAGGGGAATCATTTCCATTAATTAATCTCTTTAAATAATATATTAAGAGCCTATTTAAGTGTGAAAAAGATTATGAAATTTTAAGCTTTTTGTTTTCCTTAATAGTCAAGTCAAAGTGTTTCACCACAACATCATTTTTATATATCTGTAGTATATAAGTAATAATATAAATATAGAATGCACAGTTTTATCAAACATCTTATGTATTTATTTTCTTTAGTTTAGAATAAAAGACCACATGATGCAGAAAGTTGTATTTTGAGAGAATTCTCCTTATTCATCACTAACATTGTATTTTGTAGTGATCAGAGGTAGTACTTACTGCTAACACCCTATGTTAGTACTAAGATATGGCATTTTTCATGTATTTGAAACCACTTTGAAAGTGAACCAAGTTAGGGTGGCACAGTCATTAAGTATTCCTGTTTATTTCTGACACATTATCTACCATCTTTTATTTGCCTGTCTAATAGCAATTCATTGGTTCTCAGAGAACATTTTATAACCCTACTTCACATTTGGAACACCACGCACTTTCATGAGACTCTATGGCCCTTCCATTATTTTGTGAGACTGATTCAGAGCTTTCCTAGAGCAATTCAATGGTGTCCATCCAAAGAGCCTACAATCTTTGCTACATAGATTCCTAACCATAGTTTTTCTCTTTTATCCACTGTCTTCTGTTTCTGGAAAAAAATAAAGCAACACAAGTAAATGATGACTTTAACTAATGAATAAAACATTAATAAGAAATAATTATTGGTTAATTGTGCTGCACATTCTTGGAATGTTATCTCTCATCTCGGGTTGATTTTATCAGATGCCTCCATAACATCAGTTCTCATAACTGAATACTGTTTAAGCCCCGGATGCTGCCACTCATCAAGCAGATAACCTTGCCTTTGATTGACCAAGAATATCACAGGCATTCAAATTATTCCATGTGCTTTTTGAACAAAATTAATCACCAAACTTTTCTGTTTATGCATCTTTTTGTAGCTTTTCTCTTGTCAGAAGAATAGCTGTGCATTTTTCTTATCATGAAAGTTCTCTGATCTTTAGCCTCCACTGTTTTACGTCTTCTTTCCCTTTCCCCTGTATTTACTCTTTTTTTCTTGTTTAACAATAAGTTTTCTTTCTTGTGACGTTTTTTCAACTCTTCTCCTTTCTCTCTCTTTTACTTTATCACAAAACTTCTCGGATTAGTAGGCTATATTTTCAGCTTTTACAATCCTATTTTCCATGTCTTTCATTAAACCTTTCTAATCTAAATTTCATTTTCACCCATTAACTGAAACTCTTCCCTAATGACCAAGATTCTCAGTGATCAAATGGACTCCCCTAATCAGCATCCTTTCTCCTAGACCGATCTATGACATGTTGGTCATGCCCTCTATTTTTCAGTGCCGTTATTATTATTATTATTATTATTTTTTGCGGTAGGCGGGCCTCTCACTGTTGTGGCCTCTCCCATTGCGGAGCACAGGCTCCAGAAGCGCAGGCTCAGCAGCCATGGCTCACGGGCCCAGCCGCTCCGTGGCATGTGGGATCTTCCCGGACCGGTGCATGAACCTTTGTCCCCTGCATCAGCAGGCAGACCCTCAACCACTGCACCACCAGGGAAGCCCAGTGCCGTTATTGACATCTATAACCATGGGACATTTTGCCATGCCTTCTTTCCTGATTTTTCACCACATACTCTCTTTCTGGTCCTATTTTTTCTCTTATTGATTCAATCTACAAATATGTATTTATTTAATAAGAGTAATGGCAGAAACAAAATCATTTCAGAACTTGTAAGCTATCTTTAAGATACTGGTCTTTGTCCTGTGTCTAAGAAGAAGCAACTGAAACAACCTTAAGCAGAAAGTGCCATGAACAGAATTGTGTTGTCACTTGTATTTTACATTACATTGATACTTTTGTTGTTCGTTTTTTGTTTGTTTGTTTGTTAGCTTCTTTAATTATAAAGTTGCCATGAACTGAGATGAGAAACAATGACGAGAACCATGTCTGAGGTTAAAATTATGAGCCTGGGTTTGATTCTGTTGAGTCTGAGATGCTGCTGAAAGACACAAGTAGAAATATCAAGTAGGCAGCTGAATATAAATTTGGCTATATAAATGTTTGAGTAATTGTTTCATAAGAGTAACTGAAGCCCAAACAAAGTGTAGATTTAATCATGCAGAAAGAGTATAGTATGAAAAGAATGATTATGACTGAGACTTGAGGATCTCCTAAATTTAAATGGCCAGATGGAGGAAAAGGGATCTCCAAAAAAGACTAAAAAGAAACAACAAGAGGAGAGGAAAAAAAAAAAAAAAAAGTGTGTTCTGGGAATAAAAACAAGTCATTTAAAAAAGATAGAAGTGGACAACAATCTCAAATACCATTGAGAATCCAAGAAAGAAGAGGTCTAAAAAAATAAGCGCTGAATTGTGTACATGATAGTCATCAGGGGTCTTGCCAAAAAAGGGTTTCAATAGAGCAGTTGAGGTTGGATGCCCAACTGAAGTGGATTGAGAAGAAAGTGAGAACTCAGGAAATGGTGATGAGTATATGTAATTCTTTAAGAAATGTGATTCTCAAGGAGAGTAATGTATAAGAGCTGAAGGAGTTGTTGAAATAATGTTGTAAGGGATCCAGTTAATGAGATTAAAGAACAAGTAGGGGACTTCCCTGTTGGCACAGTGGTTAAGAATCCACCTACCAATGCAGGGGATACAAGTTTGAGCCCTGGTCCAGGAAAATCCCACATGCAGAGAAACAACTAAGCCTGTGTGCCACAACTACTGAGCCCATGCGCCACAACTACTGAAGCCTGTGTGCCTAGAGCTCGTGCTCTGCAACAAGAGAAGCCACTGCAATGAGAAAGCTGCGCACCGCAATGAAGAGTAGACCCTGCTCCCTGCAACTAGAGAAAGACCGTGCACAGCAACGAAGACCCAACACGGGCAAAAATAAATAAATAAAATAATTAATTAAAAAAAAAAAAGAACGAGTAGGGATAATGGAAAGTATAAGTTGCCTAAGAAGACTGGGTAAGATAGGATCTGAAACACTGGTGGAAGGATTGGCCTCAGAGTAAGAGAAATATTTCCTCTCGTGTATTAGTGGATGTATTCACGTATAGTTATATGTTTGGTAGTGAGAAACTGATGCCTCATTTAAGGGCTTCACTTTCTAAGCAACATGGTTGTCAATCATATGAGCTGAGAATAAATTGGGAGATTTGACGATAGTGGCAATGGTTTGAAGTTATCAAGGGAAGAACCAGTTGACAGAGTGCCTTTGAAAGGTTGCTGAGCAGTGTAGAGGGTTCACTTTAAGTTGGTGATCACAAATCTATACTATGTTGAATACACCTTGTTGGATAACCTTTCGCAAAATGCTTAGAAGTTTGGAGGCAGGTGTGGAGAATGTAGATAGATGTGTCTTTATAGCCTATGGGTGCAATGAAAACAATCACAGATTCAAGGAAATTAATATTGATATTTTTGAAAAAAACAAAATTAAAAAGCATGGAATCTAATCTATCTATCAAGAAGATAGAAGGCTGATAAATTGTAAAAAATAGAAAGGGTTCTTAGGCGATGAGTTTGAAGAATTGTTGCAGGGTGCTTGAATTAGTCATTATTCAGGTGGATCACATCCCTTCCTGGGGATGACAAGATCTAGACTATCACTGTGTGAGTACAAGGAGGCTATGCAATGGAGAAGGAAGTCAGTGGCGAGCAAGTGGTGCCTAAGCAATCTCCTCAATTCCTGCAGTGCCAGCTGTCACTTTTTTAGTCAAATCTATGTATGACTCTGGCTACACAACCAAGTTTACTAAACTGTATTGTTTTCCTGCAGGTTTATCATTGTTTAGTTATTGTATAAATGATGACCTCTTGGAAAGCAGACATAGTTAGGAGTCAGGAGACTGAATTTTAATTTTGCTTTTGTCACTATTCAGCTATGGGTGATCTTGGACAAGTCATATTTTCCTCATCTTTAGAGTTAATCCATGAAAAGCGTTGTGTTATAGGACCTTTCTAGGCTAGAGCACTGTGATTCTTTTTAAGCTCTCTAATTTCCCATTACCTCAGGGATTTCCCGCCAATACATCAAACTCAGTATAACAAAAATGAACTAGTTTTATTTTCTTTAAAGAGTCAAAACTTCAGAATCAACTTTGTTTTCTTCATCTTCTTGAGCTGCCTCCAATTTGTTATTGATTGCCAAGCTCTGTCGATTTTCACTTTACAAATCCTCTTACATCTTTACCACTCTTACCCTGACCACTGAGATCCTGGCATGTCAGATTATTATTACCTAATTCCTGGACTACTGCAGTTCAAAACAAGTTTGTTTTCTTGAACCCAGTGTCTGTCTTTACAACCACCATTCTCAATCTTCTTAAAGCACAAGTAAGACCCAATCTTCTTAAAGCAATGTTTTGATCCTTCTATTCCATGCTCAAAAATGTTGAGCCTGTATTTCATTCAGGATAATTTTGAAAAGCAGCTTGATAATTAAGGTCCTCCATCATTTAATGCAATCTACAAATGTGATCATTTTTCTTTGAATTTTAGTAGTAGCTTTTACTAACTTTATGTAAGAAAAAAGATAAACATACCAACAAAATGCTCCCTCTAACTGAGGCTACACTGACCATTATATTTCAAATTGAACCCACTGCCCCCCATCCGTGGATTTCCCTAGTCCCATTCCCTGTTTAATTTTTTTCCTAAGCACTGAGTACCATCTAACATACTTTATATTTTACGTATTTATTATCTTTATATTCTTTATTTATATTATCTGTCATTAGATTATAAGTTACCTACAGGTAAGGATTTTTGTCTATTTTGTTTACTCTACCCCCAATGTTTTGTCAGTGTCTGGCAAGTAATAGGTGCTCAATAAATTTTTGTTAAATAAATAAGTGAATGAGTAAAAGAAACATTTTAATCTAAATTATGAATTATTTTATTGAATCTAGTATAATGCTTTATATAACAAAATAAGTGGTAACAAATTTTATGTTTAAAAAAATCTTGATTATTTTGAAAGTTTCATAATCCTCATACACATTGTTTCTCTGTAATCAGTTTTCTTCTTTTGGCCAATGTTCAACATACCTAGTTCAGGTTTACAATGATCCTTGATTTCCAAGTGTTTTTTATTGATGTTGATTTGAGAACTTGTTGGATCAGCTTTATGGGGAGTGTAGTAGGATGTGAACTTGACCTGCTGAGGTTAGCTTTATAACTTACAAATGGATTCTTCATATAGGCCAAGAGAGTCTTAATATAGTAAAATTGGGAAGGCATAAGCAACCAAGTAGAAAGCATATTATTTATGATGATGCTTTGTTTTACTAAAGAAAAATTGGTTAACTAAGATAAAGTAATTTATCGTTACTACATTTCCAATTTTATCTGTAATAAAGGACCAAGTTTTCATGATTGACTCCAAGTGTGAATCCGGAAAAGGACGCTGCTCTTTCAACCCCAATGTGAACACAGTGTCTGTTATGATCAGTAAGTGGAAAATAAAAGAGGGAGGGGGAAATATTTTTTAAAAAAGGAAATTAAATTAATTAAAGAAAATAAATTCATGATACTATATGCCCATTTTGGATAGCTGCATGGATGATAGCACCTGAGTAAAATAATAGAAAGTTGTGAGAAATTTTAATTTCTCGTTTCCAAGAATATTCATGATTAAATGATAACCATGTATTTTTTCATCTAATATGACTGCTGTTATTTGTAGAGCAAGTCAACCATTTAAAAAGCGTATGTATGTATATACATATATTAATAGGTATTGTGTATATGTATACATATATTAATATATATTATAAAGTAAATTTCAGTGTTTTCTGTAGTTGTTTTTCTAGTATTAATTATATTCACTTTTCCTCATGTTTTAGTAATCTTTTACAAATGATTAAAACTGGTATTCCTTTCATGCGAAATAATAACAAAGTGCATGTGTTAGCTAAGTACATTCTCTGTGGATTGTCTAGAAGTTGCTGTACTAAAAAAGATGCGCTCATAAAATCACTTTTTTATTTTCTCATTTTTTTATAAAATATATCAGTTAAGAAGCAGGCCCAGTTGATTGCTGCTACACACATTAATAAATCAATATCCTTGAGTCTCAATCATCCAGTGCCTGTCTATACCTCACTTAGAAGACATTCTTTTCTGGCTAATTAAGACACTTCTAGAATATGTCTGACTTAACATTAGTTGACTGTGGGACAAATCTTGGATTTCAGTATGCCGATTATATAGTAAATGCTTTTCCCTTTTTGTTTCTCTATGTATTGCCAGTGGTAAAATTGCATCATTTGACAGTAGAACAGGTGGAAAAATAATTAATTTGTTCAAAACCCTTTGCTTTGATTCATTTAAAAAGGCAACTCATCTTTCTTTCTCAGATCTGGAAACTAAATTAAGACAAATACATCCAGCACTGACTGAAATGTGAGCTTGGAAATTATCCAGTAAATTATTTCCCTATAGTCATTCAAATTGGGTAGGGAGGAAATGAAAATGTATCATTAGGACAGAAAAATTACAAAGCTTTGAAACTTCAAGATATCCAATTAAGTCTGATGCAGAGTATTTTCAAATAAGTTTCTAAATATTATTTAATAGAAGCAGTGTCTCAGAAAGTATTTTCTTCATGAGGAAGAAAATTTTATTCACCTTTAGAAACTGTAAGATTTGTATAGTACTAGATAAATATATAAAGTTTTCACTTATTTCAAGTTAAATGCTATGAAAATAAACTTCAAAATTCTAAATTATTGTTAACACATACTGGAGTTTTATCTCATCAAATATTATTTAGAACAAAAAAGGGTTAAAACAAGGCAGTATAAATTTTCCTGTTAAACTGTAGTAAGTCATGTAATAGTTTTGCGCTTTAGAGAATAGGATTCATTTATGAAATTAAAGTTGTTATTGCTCTTCATTTTTCAAGGACCTGAGACTTCAATTCCTAGGCTTATATTCCTATGCTACTTTTTAATATTTTGATTAACATTATAATTTTTACTCTCAAAGAAAATCATTAAACAGTTTGCTTAACTTGAAACCTGAAACTAAAAAGAGCAGGAAGCTTTATAACCTTATATTTATCATCTTATTTATTCTACTGATTATCCCTGTAATATTATCTCTAATATTTCATTTGTGTACTCATCTCACTTTGCTATTTGATGTTGTATCATTTCTGTTCAATTGCAGTGCACTAAACAACACAAATTGGTTAAAATATTTCTATCTATTAAAGTACCAAGAAGCGTTGAGCATTAGAATTTCAAATTACATAATATAGCGTGGCATCTGGCCCAACGTGCTAGTGTTCTTTTGCTATTTTTAGTAATTATTGTAGCACAACAAAGTCAGATGACACCTCTTAAAGAACCTCTTCAAAACCTCATGAGATAGTTTTTAGTCAGTGGAAGTACAACTGGAAAGCAAAATATTTTTGGATTAAAGTTTAAATTGAGCAAGTTTATCTTTGCATAAACCCTACAATGAAATTCTGAAAGAAAAGAATTTCTACTCTCAAATAAAATTCTTTCCAAAGTGACATTAATTAAATATTTCTTACACAAAATAAAGCAGAAACTTTATTATCCTTAACTTGCTATTAAAATTGCTGAGAATTTAAGACAGGAGATGAAGCCAATTAGCCATCTAACTCTTTTGTAATGTTTAAGACATAACTAATAAGGTGGTATACAGCAGGGTTAGAATCAGTCCTGTCTGCCATAAACCATCCTCTGAGTGTCCTTTTATTTTCCTTCCTGTAGACAGATGCTAATAAATCTATTGAATATCAGGAATTTATAACCTCCTCTTTTGGGCATAATTGGATATAACAAAGCTGTGAAATAATTAATTACAAAGTTATCTCAATTTAACAATCATTGTATCTACAGAATACTTGTGTAGATGCTTCACAAGTGTTCACAAAATTGTAAAGAAGCTAAATAGCTCAAAATTCTTTCAGGCACGTTTTGTTATCTCCCTATAATCTGTTCCCATGGACTTCAGATCTCTACCAGGAAGCAGAACTTGGCGACACAATGCCTGCCATACCCACTTGCTAACTGGTAGGGGTCCAGTTTGTGACCTGGTGAGCACATATTAAAAACATTCCATTCTCCATTCTATCCTAGGCCAACTGGTATTGCTTATTACTAAACAGTGAGCTTAGAGTGCTTTAAAATGTTTCAGTCCTGCCAAAATGACCACAATCTGAAGGTAGCCAGGAGAGTAATTCTAGAACATTAGTCAAAGAACGCAGCTGCATGGTAGTCCAGTGGGCCAAACCTGATCAATTTTATTATTTTTTAATAGATACTTAACTTTGTACTCAAAGGTCATACATACCAATTTACTGCTTACTCTCCTTACTAGAATAAAAATTAATGTGGATCTTAACAAATAAGCAAAATGTCCAGTGTTGTGCACATACAGATTAACATATCTTATTTTGTCATTAATAATGATAATTTAATTTTACAATATCTTTTTTCTTATCTTTAAGTTTTATTTTATATGTGCTAATATGTTAAGCCACATATGGCTTATTAACATCATATTATATTGTTAACATAATGTTAACACGTTATGTGTTGCAATTGAAAAAGTAGCAGTTTGTTTACCTTAGAGAAACCTTCTAGCATAAAGATCAAAACATATACATTTAATGATGAAATTGTTTTATCATTAATAGTACTTTGACAATTTGATGTGGCTCCATCTCATGAAATAATAATAATAAAAACTATTATTTTCAATCCATTTAGTAAAATCATAGAGTTTTTAATATGTACTGCGAACTTTTGATCATAATCCAATTCCCATAGAAGTTTGAGATTCAGGGTACTAAATGACTTATCCCTAATTCCCAGTTTAACTACGGCCAAAATTAGAAATCAAGATTTCTGACTCTTACAGTATTTTTTATTTATTAAAGAAGTAATAATTAAGCCGTTTCTTTATTTTTATACCTATATTATTTCTGCCATTTCGGATACACACTACACTATATAATCAAGTTTAGTTAAGTATTTAGTATAATTAAGTACAGGCAGAGGAATTTTTATCCCTATAGCAGAAAGATTGTTTTGGTCATTATACGGGCAATAATGAGACCAAATTAAACTTTATCCAATTTTTTAATTTGGTGAACAATGGAAACCAATTAACAACTATAAATATTCTGTAATATGTGTCATGATCTAATAAGCAAATTCTCCTTGATTTTAAAAATAGCCTTAAAAACAGTTAAGATTTGCTTTTAATTTTGTTCACATTTTCTTTTTCATAGATGAGGAGCTTTTCTCTGCAATGTATATAGATTTCATGGGAACAGATGCAGCTATTTTTCGAAGTTTAACCAAGAGGAATGCAGTCAGAACTGATCAACACAATTCCAAATGGCTAAGTGGTAAAATAACAGTTTATCCATTTTCTGAGAATCATACTTTAAACTAATTTAATTTCATAATGAAAATTACATTAAAATGGCTAAAAAGTTAAAATATGAGTAACAACAATTCTGTACTCTGTGATTTTAAATATTTAGGCTAAAAAAGTAAATAAAATGAGCCATATTTCATATTCTAACTCTTTATTAACAATCATAGAATTATCATAGGATATATGAATAAATAAAAGTGACAGTGATATTCATCATATGTACCTATAGACAAGAATCTTCTCCAGTTGTTTAATTGTTGCATGTTACAATTAAACGTCATTTATTTATTTGGTCTACTTGTATATTTTAATAATGCCAAATCTAAACATTTTCCTAAATTTATGACAGATATCACGAATAGGGCATATTTAGGAACTCCTATTTGTTTTATGCTTAGATTCTAAAATTATAAAGCTGGTATATATTATTTTTTCACAGTTTGACTAATACTTAATGGAAATCATAAGTATGATAATTTTATGATTATCAGTGTTCAAATGTTTTCAATTTTGGGGGTCACATGGAATTCACATCATGAAAAGTGCTCATTTGACTTTAATATACAATTCCAATCAGTTGCTGTTGTTTAGAGGAAGAAGAAACCATTAAGATGTTTGTCATTTCACCCTGGGGAAAATTTAAGCTGACCTTAGATTTGGCAATTCACTTAACATAAAACAGTTAAGCATGAATCACTACAGTTAAGCATCTTATTTCACTGACAGACCAGCACAAGAAAGCAGTGATTGTCCATTTACTTCTTCAAATTATTCCTCCAGTACATCTGGAAATAGAGTATTCTAAAAATTGTTTTGTTCTTGAAATAAGGAATCCCTCTATGTCTTCAAATGACTGCATTTTTTCCTTGAAAAGTTTCCCCTTCATTTCATATGCCGTATTTTAAGTGAAATGTGTTTTTCAGATCATGGACTCCCAACTCCTCATTCTGCCTCAGTGAATTTGAGTTTATATGCACTAGCCTGAAAACCACACGTTTAAAAACAAACTTTTTTTTCTATGAAACGACTATCAGATCCCATGGGAAATAGCTGGTAGAAAAGTTTTTCAATATTTTAAAACTCATCAGGCACAAAGAAGTTTTGCAATTAGTGTGCTTCCAGAATGTATTGCAGACAGAGAAGAATAGTTGAAGCTTTGTATCATAGCTCTACTTTATGGCACTTGACATTCCAAATGCGGTATGTTCAGTGAATACAATTGCTTGCTTTTAGACTTTTTGGCTATGAATATTGAATTGTTCCTTTATACCAAAGATGGGAAAGGCATGTGCCTGTGGTCTACTTGGATGGAGAGTAGATGGATTTTCATCATGAGTATATATATCGTCTTTGTATTTTTTCTAGAACCTATGTTTGTGGATGCACATGTTATCCCAGATGGCACTGATCCAAATGATGCTAAGGTGTACTTCTTCTTCAAAGAGAAACTGACCGACAATAGCAGAAGCACAAAACAGATTCATTCCATGATTGCTAGAATATGTCCTGTAAGTATTAAAGTTGTTCTAATTTGAAGAAAGACTAAGAAATTCAAATTATGTAAACATGTCTTCTTTTCCCAATAGTTTATCTTCCTACTTCTTAAATCTGCGGTTACAAATTAATAAAATATTAAAAGGAAACATTTAGATTTAATGTTTATTCACATCAGTCATACAAGATAAACACACTATTTTGGAAAATAATTTAATCCAAGGAATATTTTGGTTATGGTTTTACACAAATAAACAGTTTTGATTAATTTTTGCTTTTTTCCACTTAATGCATTAGAATTAAAAAGAAATTGCTGACTTGTATATTATAAAAAGAAATAGAACAATTCTTATGAATAAAATACAGCAAAACATCAGTAAAAGACAATTATTGAGGAACTGTCTATAATAGTGAGAATTAAGAAATGCTTTAGTAAAATACAGTTCTAATTACAAACTGATCAAAATATTCTTGTGTATCAAGAGTAAGTATACATAGAAACTCAAAAAAACTCATGATGTCTTCTCACATAAGAGTATTACAGGCTTGTCCTGACTCATTTATGATTAGCATCTTCTGTGCAAAAGTATTTCTTAAAATATTTAGTGTTTAAAATAGTCTATTTTTAAACATTATAATATTCCACTGATTTTGGAGCTTATCTGCTTCTCAGTCATTTGGAACAAGGCAGTGAAGCCAGCTGATGATGTGAAAAGCTTCAGGGAGTACAGAAAAAATGTCATTCAATAGAGACTATTTGTGAATGATCCAAATACCATTTTCCTTGCCCTGACCAGAGAAATATGTATATAAAGCATCTGATTAGAAATATTAAGGATTAAATGATAATGCAGAGAAATGAAGGAGAGAAAATAGAATTATTGGGGACTATTTGGTGTAAGTATAAACCCACTCTCCTGACCACGGTAGAATCTGCACGCTTCCCTGTATACAATCATTTATGTTTGTACTGAAGAAAATGAGTTATCAAGAAAAGGCAAATTAAATTATGTAGTCTCCATAACAGTTTACTCATATTTTCATCAGAAATTTAGAAAGTGTTATGGCATATATTTATTAAATTCATTTTGATACATTTTCAGTTGATATCATATAATAGGAGAATAACAGTATAACTAAGGCTATTTTTAAAAAATACTATAGATCTTAAATATTCCTCTTTAACTATTTATATGCAGATTTGGTTAACATTTCCATCTTTCAGATTATAACAAATCCCCAAGTAGTAAGAATCCAAGGTAAATTTTAAATACACTTCAATATTTATTTAAGCAATCTGAAATGTGTTTACAAAATGGTTTCAGAATGACACTGGTGGACTGCGTAGCCTTGTCAACAAGTGGACTACCTTCTTAAAAGCGAGGCTGGTATGCTCGGTAACTGATGAAGATGGCCCAGAAACACACTTTGATGAACTAGGTACATAAATGTGAGATTGAAAAATGTTCTTGAAAGAGAGTTTGTAAAGTTTACATATTTTAATAAACTCTCAAAAGAGGTTGTATTTTTCATGAATGTTTTCAGCATAAATAAGTGCTGATTTGAATTAATGATCTGGATACTGTTCATGAATTTCCTGAGTATTTTTTAAATCTGTCTTGCCCCTAAGTGCACTGCTGAAACATTTAGTTCATTGAATCCACCATGATATATGAATCCGTGTGTTTTGTGTGTGTGTTTGTGTGTGTTTTAGAGAGAGAAGAGAGAGGTATTTATATAATTTATATATAAGTAATGATATGTTTGTGCTTTTCTAAAATAAATGTATATTTCATATATATTTGAATTCTGATATTCTGGTTTAAAATCAGTTTGTATGAGAATACAGCTATATATTTTTACTACAGTTAATGGACACAATAGAGGTTAGATGGAAAAGTGTCAGAGTAGAAAGTAGACTTGTGCTCCAGTTTTAGTTCTTGGTGACCCTGGGACTAAATATTCTCAGCATGTGTGACATGAGGAGGGTTATACTTTCCAGGTCAAATAAGGACTGACAATCTGATTCCTTTCTGCCAAGGAACAGTTCTCTCTTTTTTTTTTTTTGAATTTAATTTAATTTTTTATACAGCGCATTCTTATTAGTTATCTATTTTATACATATTAGTGTATACATGTCAATCCCAATCTCCCAGTTCATCACACCACCACCACCCCATCCACGCTTTTCCCCCTTGGTATCCATATGTTTCGAACAGTAGAATAACTTGGTACACATAATAGTATCGTGTTTACTAAGTGCCATTTAGAAATGACTTTTTTTTGCTTTAATCCATTAAAATATAAAATGCTGGTTAGTCTCAAATACTGAGGCAGGTGATGAGATAAACAATAAAAATGTATTATAATATGGAAAAAATACTGGTTCTAGCAGCTACAATAATTGAAATAGACAGTTGGTCTCCTCAAAAAGCCATTATGTTGATCATAGAAACACAAGTTTTTATGTCAGCTTTTCTAGAAAAAACGTTCTAAGTATGATTTCATGTTATAACCTAGTTACTCATTATTTCCCCCCAAATTCTTTGCAAGTATATTTATGTTTCAGTGACTTAGAATGTTTCAGTCTTTCCCATTTTTAGGGAGAATAGACAGTGCCAGCCTTTTATGGAAAGACTAGTGATTATTAATTTATTGCTTAAGAGGTTCTAAATTTATTGTGAATAACAATCTTTCTTTGTATTGGTCAGCAAGAATCTTATTTGCAAAAAGGTCATTAAATCCAGATCTTTCTTGCATTCATAACAATTGGTTATTAATTGGAATTTCCTATCAGAAATTTACTTCCAGGTTCTGTTATGTATTACTGTACCTTATGATCTATACTTTTGCCTTTGCCTCAATATACTTAAAAATTCTTGTTGTTAGGGGAATTATTGATTAAATAAAAATATCACTAGCAATTTTGACTAAAAGACAAAAAAGTCTTATAAGTCACTGTGAAAAAGTTTTCTTCCATGTTCCAAATTCTAACCCTAGATTAAAAAGAAATTGAGATTTGTAATACTTTTTAAATTAAAAATGTAATATATTATCATTAAGGATATTTAGAAAATTCAGGAAAAAAGAAGAAACAGGAAAATTTCTGTAGCTTTGTTAACCAGAAACACTCACTGGTAATCTTCTTATTGTATTCTGATGTATAGTTTTAAGGTTTACATGGTTCTGGTCCATATTAAATACCATTGTGTCTTTTCTATTTAATATTATTTCATCAGCATAGTTTCCATAAGTGTTTGTGTAACATTTTATTTAACTTACTTTACCATGTGCTTATCATTTAGTTGCTGTCAAATTATAATGATGCTGCAGGAATATCTTTCTGAATAATACTTTTTGTAGTTGAAATTATTTCTTAGGATAGATTTTTTAAATATTTGGGAATCTTAAAAATTGATATTTCCCTTTTATAGAGGATGTGTTTCTGCTGGAAACTGATAACCCAAGGACAACACTAGTGTATGGCATTTTTACAACATCAAGGTAATATTAAACAATTACATTGTATGAGTTAAACAATAAACTTTATTAAGTAATAGTAATTATTATAAAAATGTTCTTTTCAACTCTTTAATTTTACTTAACACTTAGGATGTAATTCTCTCATTTTATTACTTTTGCCTGATTACTAAAATATATTTAAGCTGAACTCAGAGTTTCAAAATAGTTTTGTATGGGGTATTTATAATGATTATATGCTATTTTTCTCAAAGAAAGGAAAATATAAACTACAATGCAGGGATAATGTATATAAGCTATTGTTTTAAGGAAATAATTTGAAGACTCATGATGCAAATAAAACTCTTAGCATTTCTATTATAATTTTTATTTCAATAGCAATCTAAAGTGATAGCTATGAACACACTAAACCAGTTTTCATGTTCCATGTGACAGTATTTTAGATATTTGAAAATAGCTTTGTTTTCTAATTTATCTGGAATGCCCAATCCCAATTATCATGTATTTCAAGACAGTTCAGCATATTCTCATCCTTTCCTGCGTGTATTCCTGCGTACTCATTTTACACCAGGAATGTTACTCAGAATTCAGCACAATACTCCAGTTGTGATATGGCCAATTCAGAATGTCCTTTTCATCAGACAGTCAACTACAAAATGAAAATCTAAAGATTTTACCATTCTTCTCTAGTGGGGGAAATGTGGTATAATTGTAAACTGTAATGATCTCTTCACAGTAAAAGAATATCACAGGGATATTGATTATAAATCATATTTACTTTGCCCTATAAGATATCTAAAAAGATGTCTTTCAGGATGAGTTTAACACCTGTTTTAACAAAGGAAATAGTCTTGATTTAACTCACAAAGAATTGAACGAAGCAAAAAGAACCAGATTCTTAAGAAGAAAATGTGTGTCTCAAAAAAATATTTCCCTAGTTTCTGTGTTTCCCTAGTTCTGTGTTTCCCAACACCAATAACTTTAACATAGAAAAAATGTTGTCATTTCTGACTATTAATGCTAATGATTAATAATATATCTTGGTTTTCTCAGTGGGCATCTAAGTTTCCCATTAGGCATCTAATTTAAGAGAAATATGTGATTCAGGAAAATGTTGGTTTCAGTCAGTCTGCTTAGTGACAATGGAAATAGTTTTCAGTATGCATCCAAATAAATTTTATGAGAATTTATTGACTAAACATAATTTAAGGAATCTTTTTTGGACTCTATTGTTTACAGCAGAGTAGCAGGGAATGTTTACAATTTCTCCAACTAGTATTTAGGACAGCATTGTAAGAATACTCTCACATTGAAATAACCTTAAGACAAAGAGATACAGTGTTCTCTTATTAATGAGATTTATTTCTGTGAGGTAAACTATGATAGGTTATGTTGATACTGATTTAGAATTCAAATCATATTTTTAATAAATCATCAATTCACTTTTTGTTTAATATCTTCTGCAAGATACACCAGTTGGAAATTTCTTTGACTTGTCCTATATTTAGGACAAGTACATTGAGTACTTTTCTATAACTTATTGTCTACTACCTCCATGGGTGAACTAAATGTTTTGATATCAATGGCTTATTTCAAAACAGTAGAAGTTTTTTAGTTTTTTACAATGTGTACCATAACATTCAACTTTTCCATGATGAATTACATCAAGTTTTTATCACAAATTTTACCTTTATTTTTAAAATTGTATTTAAATTTTAAAAATAAGAAAATTAATATCTTTCTATTTTCTTTTTTAGCTCAGTTTTTAAAGGATCAGCAGTGTGTGTGTATCATTTATCTGATATACAGACTGTGTTTAATGGGCCTTTTGCTCACAAAGAAGGGCCCAATCATCAGCTGATTTCCTACCAGGGTAGAATTCCTTATCCTCGCCCTGGAACTGTAAGTATCCAGGAAACTTTCTTTGTTATTTTACTTTTTTAAAAAATATAAGTTACTAAGAAATGAATATCATGCTGATGTTTATTAAATACAACTATAGACCTACTGGTATACTCATTCTAATTTTTCAGCTCACAGGTTCTTAGATTTGGGATTTTAAAAATATATATATTACAGCATTCTGTACAATTTTTTCTAAGTGCTATTGATAATAAAATCTCATTTGTATTTCAAGACAGCTGGATATGTTAGATAGGGAAGAGATATTTTCCTAATTTTACTGGCATAAAAACCATAGCTTGGAAAGTGTTAACATTTTGAAGGCAGCCTAAGAATTTGAATGCTAGTTGCTTTTCACAATCCTTCCTTATATTAAGGAATCTCATCTACTTTAATGAAAGAATAATCATGTGAGAATTAGTTTAGAGATAAATCATGTGGAGATATTTCAATTTTAGGGATATATTTAGTTAAAAATTACACGTTGTGTATATTTCTCAAAGAAATAAAATGGTGTGTGTGAGCAAGTAATGACAATGAAAGTGATGTAATTCAAATAAAATATTTATAAAGTTTTAAGGCATACAAATATAACCATGTCTTGCAACATTGTAGTATTAAGGGGTACATTGTAAACTACCTTTTCCAGCTGAAGTTACAGACAATGCACTGGCAGATTGGAACTGAGTTTTTCTAGGACAATGATCACAGTCTTACTATTTGTTTTTAATTTGGACCATAATAATGCTGCATTGCATTCTAAAATATTGATTAGTTTCTATCTCTGTAAAATGTCATACAACACACTGATTGAGAGGAGATGTTACACAATTGACCAAGAGGAATATAATCCTCTTATATCTTTGCATTTCATCAAGTAAGGTTATATTTATAAATTGGGTTGGAGGGAAGTAAAGAATGATTTTTTTAAAATTGAAAGATATTTATTAAAATAATATTTACTTAAAATGTTTTTATTTGAATATGAAATCCCCTTTGTCAATATACTTTCAGACATTCATTCCTCGTAATTTTTACTGACTGTTGATTCACTTTAGTTTTGTGTTATTATTAGAGTTTCTTTGCAATACATTATTTACTCCTTTGTTTTCTCATCATCTTAAAGTATACTGCTGTCAAATGTTTTAAAAATAGAAAAAAGTGTGCTAAGCCTCTAAAGAACACGTTTATTCAAAATTAAAAGGGCTCAGGTTTGGTTCCCTGGCTAGGAAGCTCAAAGATTAGTCATTGATATGTATTTTATTAGAACAATTAACTTTTAATTAATTTTGGAAAGATTATCAGAATTGCTACTTATCCAGGAAAGAACTGTTTTAAAAAGTTGTAGTTAATCATGGCTGGCAACAAAGTCTTAACCATATAATTACATTCTCCTTTTAAATGATTTCACTTTGATGCTTATAGCTCAACAGAAGATGGAAGAAACATTTAATTATATGGTATCACACAAGGAAAAGAAGTCAACAGATATATCCATCTTAGGGTACCTCAAGTTGGAGTGTGTTGGATAAGAAGCAGGGTTTACATAAGAGAAGGGAAAGCAAGGGGAAGCTGAGTAACTTTCAAATTCCATCATAACTGAAGGCTCTCATTATTTCATTGAATGTAGTTCATGTATTTTCAAATGATTCACTGATAAAGTATCCAAAGATTTGTCATATTTTTGAGAATTGTTTGCTATTTGAATTTGACCAAGTCATTGCTTCATCTTAAATCAGCAAATTAAGAGGCGGTTGTGATTATATATGCTTTCCTCAGTTATTCTTTTGAACAAAATATATATGGGATTAGTACAGGAGCAATTGATTTGTAAACTGAATAAAATTCTATTTCCCCTAAATAAAACTTTAAGAGAAACCTCTCAGATAGAGATAAAAGAGAGCCACACTCATTGAATCAGGGTTCAAGGCCTCAGAGCCTCAGTGAGTGTGTGCTGGAGTTAGCTTGTACCTGGCTGGCAAGAAGAGATTGTGTTCACCTCATCTCAATTGAGGAGGTCACAGTAGCAACTGGAAATCAGCCATGGTGGGATTACTACACCATGGAAATTGGCAGATGTTACAAATCAGGGATTTTCCCCTAAAGAAAAGCGCTCTCCCTGGTCCCACAGTGCCTCATGACTCTTCACCCAATGGCAGCTCAAAAGGTCTCTGAGAAGAACACTCATGTTGAATAGCAATTATCCTACATAAAATGTGAGACTAGATAAATCATTTTTAGTAAAACAATATAAACCAACGCTAAATTAGAAAATTCTGCGAACAGTCCCACTTTTCACTATTTCTGAACTCCTAAGAATAAGCATTTTTTTCCTGTTCCAAAGCAGTGTGAAGTAAGCCAGGGCTTAGTGACACACATCTGGAGGAGACTCCATGAAAAAAGGGAGTGAGTAGTCAGTACTTGAGACATATTTCTATAATGTGGTTTCTTACATCTGGTGCTGAGACCAGAGCAACTCCCTTAAATTAAAAAAAAAAATTGTCAGATGAGTAATCCTTAGGGAATAAAAGAGGCTGGGTGGAGGAATGACCTCTGGAACTGCCCCTGGAAAAGCATACCTCCCTGAAGATGTAGTTCCTCCGCACTTCACTGAGCAAAACACCATGAAGTCAGCTCTCTGACTCAGAGTGGCCAGTATCTGTCTCTTTCTTGGGCTTCTAAGGTTTAATATCACCTTCATGTAGCCAGAAGACTTACAGCCAATTGACCCAAAGCATTCTTTTTCTCTAGGGTTAAGAATGTTGCCTCCGAAGCCTCCCAAGGTAGGATCAACTATGATCGCCATACTTTATTTCCCTATACAGTAGTCCAGTTGCAAGGTCAACCTCATAAATATATGACTGGATTCTTAAAGAAATGACACTGGCAGAAATCCTATACCCTCATTCTAATGTTCCTGGTAGGTGCTTCTTTTAAAGCAGCATTGATAGCTGTGTTAGCAAACTCCCAACTAGCAAGCCCAAGTCAGTAGGAAGAAGCCTGCCAATTGTGTCATAATGTTTTTCCATAAGTAATACAAGTTTGTGGAAGAAACAAGACACCTTTGGTATGTTGCAAAGGGCAGCCAAGGACTGCAGATTCTCTCTGTGGCTGAGCTAACATATTACATTATTCTGATACAACATGTTTAAGCTTCTGTAGAAGATTGTGTTTGCTTATACTATACTGTTAAAGCAGAACCTCACAAAAGTCTTCAGTTTTAACATCTGTTTATAACTGGACCAGAACCATCTGCTTCAATCACCGTGCTTTGAACAGGTCTACAACCTGGTGCAGCAAAAGAACACAGAAAATTCATGATCCTGACAAAAGTGCCAGCAAAAAGGTTTCCCTTTTTCTTGGGACCACTAATTATATGGATCATGTTCAAAGCATCTTTTGGTTGTTCTTACATTAGAAGCATTTTTATTCCTCATAGACATTTTAAAACATAGCAAAGTTTACAATAAAATTGAACACATGAGGCATATAGGCATGAAAAGTTAATTACCTATTGTCACATAATTATTCAAGACATATGAATAAAGCAGGCAATAAATATTATTGAAGTCTAGAGAAAAAGGAGGTCGACATGGGACAGCCCTGTTTGGAAAGGCATATAAAAATATGTGAGATTGAGCTGGGCCTGAAGGGTAGTTGATGTGGATAATTTGGATAAGTAAGGAGGGATGTTTCAGGCAAAGGTTACTGCATACATTACAAAGCAAAGACAGAAATTAATAAGTGAATCCTAGAAGCTCTGCATGGGCTAGTAGGACTGGAACAAAGAGCTCTTTTAAGTCGTGGAGGATAAATACAAGGAAGATGAGGGCCAGCTGGTGCATAAATACAAGTCTTCAACTTTGTAATTCTTTGGGCTTTAAATAAAAGGCCTAGATTACCAAGGGTTTAAACGTAAGATCAATCTCTCTCCGAACACAAGTTTCAAAGACCAATGCTAGAAACTAGCCCCAATTCTAGAATATCATTTATTTATGTCCATTTATTTATCCATATACCACTTGTCCTTCAAGTGTTAGGTCAAGGTTCTTTTGAAACATGCCTGTCACTCCTTCTGTGAATAGTTTTGCATTTATTTTCTGTTATCTGTCTTTAGCCTCAACTCCTACCTCTTTCTTTCACTTTGTGCTCTGTGATTCAGGATTGCCCCAGGATTTATAGTTCCCTAAATATTCCAAACTCTTTTTATTTTTTTTAATCTCTAAACCTCTTCACTAATTCTGGCAGCCTTAAGTTCTCTACTATTCTAAATTCATTTTAAAAATATTGGCTCTTATTGATCATGAACCAAATTCTGTTATTTATTTTATATTTATATTAAATTATAATTATATGTATCAGTTGTTATTTTACTTTGAATATGTCCATCTTCCTTACTAGAACACTTGTGTCTAGAAGACAGTGGTAGCTCCCGATTCTTAAGTCCCCAACTGGGCACATCAAAAAGCATTTTGAATAAAAGCTGTCCAAAGAATTGACATATGAATTAATATGTGAATATATTAATGCTGAAGACTAGTATAAATGGGTGAGTGGATTAGGAGCAGATGCTCAAGAATACCTGAGAATAGCAAGGAAATTTGGCATACTTCCTTAACATGGCATTCTCATTGTTCCTGTATTTCACTTAGCACTTTAGTAATCAAAACACTTAAAATGTCTTTACTCAAAAAAGGAGTGCTTATCACCACTTGATAAACAGAAGCTAGAACTGGAGAAAAACAAACACTTAAAGGAGAAGTTTAACCAAAATTACTTAATGACTATTTGTAGAGCAAAATTATCCTTCTTAAGAATGAGACAACAGCCCAATTAATGGACAAAGGCTTTATTTTATGGTAGCACGTGGGTGTTATATTATCTTGAGGTTTCAGTACAGAGGCTTTCATATATCACAAGGTGAGGGATACGTTAATCACATCTTATTTATACTTGGCAGTTTTATACTGAGCAAACTCACAGTTCCAGATGGAAAGTCTGCAAAGGGTAATCAATTTTTGTTCTTGTCACCATCACTGTCACTCATTCTGTGTCTTATCTACAAGCTTTATGCCATGAATCAATGGAAAAATTAATTATTGTCAAAAAGAATTCTTCTGTAATTTTGAAAACAAACTTTTACTAGGAGACACTTATTTCTAAGTAAAGTTTATTGTGAATATAAAACAAAAGTCCCAAATGGAGAACATTTGAATGAATATAAAATAATTGATTTGAGTTGATTTATTTGGGTTACATATTTAATAACTATGGTTTTGAGCAACTGAACATAATTTTTATCTAAATTTCAACTACTATTAAGTAAAACCCAGAAACTAGGCACTTACAATTTAATAAGCTTATCACTCATGAAAATAATTGCTAACTGGAAATTGTATAAATTGCCTAGTAATATATGCTAACTTTGGATCTTTCTGGAACTTACAAATGAGAATACTTGCAAATATTTAAGGAGACATCTCAGCTTAGCAGACCATCATTAGTGGTGTTTTACGAAGGACTGGAACTATTTAAATTGCCCATGCATTTGTTCTTTCCATGTTTTCATTCAGTGAGCAATGTATTTCCCGTTTTCCACTTTGTGTGAGGAATGAGGGTAGAAAAAACCCATAATACTACACTTTTCAGAAGTATGGTACACACCCATAAGTTTAGAATACCCTCACATGGAATTTTTTGTCCTCATTTGGTCTTTTAGTGTAAGCAATTTATAAACATGCATAAATATAATACTTCTTCCTAAAAGAAAAGCATGTGAACCCCAGATGAAAGTCTAGTTAATGGGATAATGAATGAGAAGCTTAGTTTTATTACTTGTCTCATTATCTCTCTTCAGTGAAGTCATTTAATTGCTCCTTATGCCTTTCTACAAAAAGAGAACTATATTTACTTGTCCTAGAAAAAAATTCTAGTAATGTTAACTGGTCAAAGTTAGTCTAAAAATTGCATTCAGGATGATACAGTTCAAATGAGTGAGAGCACATTCATAATCTGCTGAGTCTTATTTGCAAATGTAGGACTGCCTGGCAACACTGGCCCAGAGGCAGTGACATTGTAGGTCAGCTGTTGCATGGATTTAACCCAGAAATTGCCATGTTTTGTTTGGTCCCTAAAGTTGTTTTTCTTTTTTTTTCATTGAGTCAACATTAAAATTTTGGCAGATTTCACATAAAATTCCACATTTCTATCTTCTGTTGGAATATGGCCACACTAGGCTTATATTCCTGCATAGGAACAGTCAACTAGAAATAAATGTTCATTGCCACTGTCGAATGAGGTATAATTTTCCTTTTATTACTGTCCCCATTACATCTTGCTGTTCACCACAGATGCTGTACCCATTGCTATTGAACAGGAAGTTTGCTTTGTTGCTTTCCTTTCACTTTGTACCTCTCTAAAGAGGATAAATGAAATCTAGAACAGTAGTGCTTTTGTTTTAAACAAAATGACCAAGTATTTTTTTTTTGAAAGTAGAGGTATTGACAGTGTTTAATAGGGTTAGACAAATAATGTTTGTATGTGTTAAAAGCTTATATGTTGCTCATATAACTTAACGCTCAGCTCCTATTAGTGAGTGTGTTTTAAGTTCCAAGCTTCAGCACCTCCCAGCCTACCCATGAGTTTGGCCTCAGATGCTCTGTAAATGGAATCCTCTTCTCAGAAGCCCTTGTCATGCTTCCTTTCCAGAACTGCTGAAACTGTCCAGCAGTCATTTTTAGATCTCATAATTGCTTTCTCTCTGCCCCTTTAAACTTGATGCTCTGAATCTTTCCTCTCCTCCCCAGAACTGAGGCGCCTGTTTCATACAGCCCCTGCACCAAAATTGGATGCCAGATATAACAGAGTAATTCACTCATTCAACTACTCTTTGTGGAATATTTAATATTCTTCAGCTTTATTATAGGTCTGAGGGTAAAATCATGAACAAAATTTACCCAGTTAAGACTAATTCACAGCTTACATTGTAGAGGAAGAAACAGACAATAAAGATATAAGCAACAAATATATTACACACAGGTAAATAGAGCTGTGATGAAAAATAAAGCAAACTAAGGAGATGGAGAGTGGAGATGGCAATGGGGAGCTATTTTTGTATGTGTCATCACCTTTAAGGAAATAACTGTTGAACTGAGAACTGAATGAGGCAACAGAGAAAACCACGGAGCAAGTGCCAAGGTCCTAGAGCGGGAGCTGGCTTGGGACTCAGGAAGGGCAAGAACTATGGGAGGGGTAGATGCAGATGCAAGCCAGACATTCAGGGGCTTATAGCCAGGCTAAGCTGTTGGGATTTTATTCTGAGAGTAATGGAAATCACTGGAGTGTTTTCCAGAGGGAAATTATAAGGTCTAGTGTACCATGTCCAATCCAAGCTCCAACTTCAGAGAGCCCTCTTTTGGGAGAAGGGATCAGATAGAATAAAACTCTCGCAGGTTAGAGTTCTGATTGAATTTGATAACAATAATCTAATTTATTTTAGCCAGTAGCAGCATTAGATTATATCCACAAGGGTTTTTTTTTTATAACAACACTGGACCTGGTGCAGAATAAGAAACAGAAAAGTGATGGATGAGAAGGGTGAAAATTTATACCATATACCAAATGGTGTCAGCTCCTCTCTGAAAACAAACAGTGCAGGATAAGTGGACTTAGCCTATTTAAATGATCAAATTGTACACCTTATTTTCTACAGATAGTACTATGCATAGTCATGCAGTTTTCTCCTCACTCGGTAGCAAATACACTTAAAACAGCTTGAGCTTCTAAGTATTTTGAAAAATAGAGGTCTTCTGATTATTATTAAAATAAAGCCACTATTGTATTAACTTAGTCCTTTAAAATTTTTTTTTTTAGTGCCCAGGAGGAGCATTTACACCCAATATGCGAACCACCAAGGAGTTCCCAGACGATGTTGTCACTTTTATTCGGAACCACCCTCTCATGTACAATTCCATCTACCCAATCCACAGAAGGCCTTTGATTGTTCGTACAGGCACTGACTATAAGTACACAAAAATAGCTGTGGATCGAGTGAATGCTGCCGATGGTAGATACCATGTTCTGTTTCTCGGAACAGGTAAGTATTTGAGCTCAAACTAGCTTAATGTGTAGTAAAAGAGCGTACTTGCTACGGGCATGATATTGAAATCAGAAAAACTTCAGTGTTTACATGTGTCTGACTCTGAGGTGTTTCATGCTTCAGTTTCTACATCTGTAAAATGGAGTTAAGATAAATTACTTTATAGGATTGTTGTGAGGAACAAATGGGTTAATATATGTAAAGCACCTAGAACTATTCCTGGCATATATTGTGGTGAAATAAGGTAATGAGATGAATGAAGGGATGGGAAATTTTAAGCATGAGTGTTCTCTCAACTAAAACAAATACTGTGACCGCTTCATAAACACATGGAGCCATATATGCTTTCCTGCCATCTCCAGGACGTTTCTTTATCAATTATATTATTATATACTTTATTCTTCCATTTCATCCTCCACTGAATTCTTGGTTTAGAAACCTTACGCTAGCAAATGAAACTAGGCCTGTACCTTCACCTACTGCCACCTCTGCTATACTGCTGATTTCGCCAAGGTCTTCAGTGTTCCCATGACAAGAAAATCCAAAATCCTTTAACCACTGAAATGCCTCCATATCCTCTTTGCCTCATTTGGCGTTCTGGAATCACCCTACCTGTTGCTTCAGCCACAAGGCACATAATTTTCCTCTGTCTCTAGCAGTTCTCTCTCAGTTTCCTTCAGTAGCCTGGCTTTCTCATCCCCATGAGTGTAGGTGTTTCCTGAGGTTCTCTGCATGGTCCTCTTATTTTTATGTATTCTTTGGCCATCTCATTCATTCATTTGGTTTTAATTAATCTGTGCAAACAATCCCAGATGTGTATCTCTAGTCCTTGCCATTTTGTGAGCTCAGTATTTGCATTTACAAGTTATTATTAGGTAACACAAGTTGTATGACAGGTTAACATTTCAAACATCATGCTTCAAACTCAGTTTATTCACTTCTAAAACTCTTTAACCAGTGCTTAATCCAGTCTCCCATATTTGTATTCATTACCACACATTCCTTTCAAGGTTCTGTTTCTCCTTCGTATGTCATGTCTCTCTAGGCATATCACAGTACCGGGTAACCTCAGTAAATATTTGTCAAGATGAACTGAAAATCGTAACTATATCCACTGCAACACGTACAATGAAATGAATTCGTAACTGATTGCAAAAGCTAATCTTCACTTGCATAAAACTGTGTTCTCCAAAGATGTTGCTTCCATATAAATAACTATAAAGAGTTTCTTTTAGCCTTGATGCTGATCATCCAGTGTGGAAATTGCATTTGAAAAAAAAATTTTTTTTCCTGAAGTGATGAGGTCATTTAGAGTCACACCTCTCTCTAGTTTCTCATATTACTCAGAAAAAAATGACTGTTTTCTTATTTTCCTTTTGAAGGCTGTCTTAAATGTAGACTCTTTTCTTCCCCAGTTTTATTGAGATATAATTGACATACATTACTGTATAAATTTAAGGTACACAACATAATGGTTTGACATATATAGTGAAATGATTATTGCAATAAGTTTAGTTAACATCTGTCATCTCATATAGATACAATAAAAAGAAAGAAAAAAATTTTTTTCCTTCTAATGAGAACTCTTAGAATTTATTCTCTTAATAGCTTTCATATATATCATACAGCAATGTAACTGTAGTACATCCCAAAACTATGGGGGTGTATATTACATCCCTAGTACTTAGTATCTCATAACTGGAAGTTTGTACCTTTTGATTGCCTTCATTTAATTCTCCCTCTCTCCACATCTGATAGTGAATGTGGTTTTTCATTTTGTTTTTGTTTCTTTATATTACACATATAAGTGAGTGCATAAAATACTTGTCTTACTCTGTATGACGTTTTTTCACCTAGCATAATGCCATCAATTTCGATCCACGTTGTCACAAATGGCAAGATTTCATTCTTTTTATGGCAGAGTAACATTTTAAACCACACTTGTTTTTCTATTCATCTGTCAACAGACACTTAGGTTATTTCCACATCTTGGCTATTGTGAATAATGCTGCAGTGAACATAGAGGTGCAGATATCTTCTCCAGTTAGTGTTTTTGTTTCTCAGAGGTGGACTCTGATATCACATTCAGGTTGTTTTTTCATGAAAGTCTACATAAAATATGTAGGTTTCATGGATGGAATTTTTTAGTCTTTATAAACTGTTCAGCAGTGTTTATTTAGATAGAAGGCAGTAAGAAACATGTTTTTACACAAATTCTTTGGCTTTTCTTACCACATAAGTATCTGGCACCTTTACATAGACTTTTTATGTTGGTATTTAAGAACTTGTATCATTTTGGAGACCTTCAAGATGGCGGAAGAGTAAGATGTGGAGATCACCTTCCTCCCCACAGATACATCAGAAATACATCCACATGTGGAACAACTCCTACAGAACACCTACTGAACGCTGGTAGAAGACCTCAGACTTCCCCAAAGGCATGAAACTCCCCACCTACCTGGGCAGGGCAAAAGAAAAAATGAAAAACAGAAACAAAAGAATAGGTATGGGACCTGCACCAATGGGAAGGAGCTGTGAAGGAGGAAAGGTTTCCACACACTAGGAAGCCCCTTTGCAGGCGGAGACTGCGGGTGGTGGAGGGGGGAAGATTTGGAGCCGCGGAGGAGAGCGCAGCAACAGGGGTGTGGAAGGCAAAGCGGAGAGATTCCTGCACAGAAGATCGGTGCTGACCACCACTCATCAGCCCGAGAGGCTCGTCTTCTCACCCGCTGGGGCAGCTGCGGGCTGGGAGCTGAGGCTCCGGCTTTGGTGGATCCCAAGGAGAGGCCTGGGGTTGGCTGCGGAAACACAGCCTGAAGGGGGCTACTGCTCAATAGCTAGCCGGGAGGGAGTCCGGGAAAATGTCTGGAACTGCCTAAGAGGCAAGAGACCATTGTTTCGGGGTGTGCAAGGAGAGGGGATTCAGAGCAACACCTAAATGAGCTCCAGAGATGGACGCGAGCCGCAGCTATCATCACAGACCCCAGAGATGGGCATGAAACGCTAAGGCTACTGCTGCAGCCACCAAGAAGCCTGTGTGTGAGCACAGGTCACTATCCACACCTCCCCTCCCAGGAGCCTGTGTGGCCCACCACTGCCAGGGTCCCGTGATACAGGAACAACTTCCCCAGGCAAACACACGGTGCGCCTCAGGCTGTTGCAACGTCATGCTGGCCTCTGATGCAGCAAGCTCGCCCTGTGTTCTGTACCTCTCCCTCCCCCAAGCCTGAGTGAGCCAGAGCCCCCTAATCAGCTACTATTTTAACCCTGTCCTGTCTGAGCAAAGAACAGATGCCCTCAGGTGACCTACACGCAGAGGCGGGGCCAAATCCAAAACTGAACCCCAGGAGCTGTGCGAACAAAGAAGAGAAAGAGAAATTTCTCCCAGCAGCCTCAGGAGCAGAGGATTAAATCTCCACAATCAACTTGGTGAACCCTGCATCTGTGGAATACCTGAATAGACAACGAATCACCCCAAAATTGAGGCGGTGGACTTTGGGAGCAACAACATATGTATTTTTTTGCTTTTTCTCTTTTTGTGAATGTGTATATATATGCTTCCTTGTGTGATTTTGTCTGTATAGCTTTGCTTTTACCATTTGTCCTAGGGTTCTCTCTGTCCAATTTTTTTTCTTTTTTTTTTTTAAGTATAGTTTTTAGCTCTCGTTATCATTGATGGATTTGTTTTTTAGTTTGGTTGCTCTCTTCTTTCTTTCTTTTTTCTTTTCTTTTTAATTTTTTCTTTTTAATAAGTATTTTTACTTTTTTATTTTAATAACTTTATTTTATTTTATATTATATCTTTCTTTCTTTCTTTTTTTTTCCCTTTTCCTCTGAGCCGTGTAGCTGACAGTGTCTTTGTGGTCTGGCTGGGTGTCAGGCCTGTGCCTCTGAGGTGGGAGAGCCAAGTTTAGGACATTGGTCCAGCAGAGACCTCCCGGCTCCATGTAATATCAAATGGAGAAAGCTCTCCCAGAGATCTCCATCTCAACACTAAGACCCAGCTCCACTCAACAACCAGCAAGCTACAGTGCTGGACACCCTATGCCAAACAACTAGCAAGACAGGAACACAACCCCACTCATTAGCAGAGAGGCTGCCTAAAATCATAATAAGGTCACAGACACCCCAATACATACCACTGAACGTGGCCTGACCCACCAGAAAGACAAGATCCAGCCTCATCCACCTGAACAAAGACACTAGTACCCTGCACCAGGAAGCCTACACAACCCACTGAACGAACCTTAGCCACTGCGGGCAGACACCAAAAACAATGGGAACTATGAACTGGCAGCCTGCGAAAAGGAGACCCCAAACACAATAAGTTAAGCAAAATGAGAAGACAGAGAAACACACAGCAGATGAAGGAGCAACGTAAAAACCCACTAGGCCAAACAAATGAAGAGGAAGTAGGCAGTCTACCTGAAAAAGAATTAGAGTAATGATAGTAAAGATTATCCAAAATCTTGGAAATAGAATGGAGAAAATACAAGAAACGTTTAACAAGGACCTAGAAGAACTAAAGAGCAAACAAACACTGATGAATAACACAATAAATGAAATTAAAAATTCTCTAGAAGGAATCAATTGCAGAATAATGGAGACAGAAGAACAGAAAGTGACCTGGAAGATAAAATAGTGGAAATAACTACTGCAGAGCAGAATAAAGAAAAAAGAATGAAAAGAATTGAGGACAGCCTTAGAGACCTCTGGGACAACATTAAATGCACCAACATTCGAATTATAGGGGTCCCAGAAGAAGAGGAGAAAAAGAAAGGGGCTGAGAAAATATTTGAAGAGATTATACTTGCAAACTTCCCTAATATGGGAAAGGAAATACTTATTCAAATCCAGGAAGCACAGAGAGTCCCATACAGGATAAATCCAAGGAGAAACACACCAAGACACATATTAATCAAACTATCAAAAATTAAATACAAAGAAAAAATATTAAATGCAGCAAGGGAAAAAACAACAAATAACATACAAGGGAATCCCCATAAGGTTATCAGCTGATCATTCAGCAGAAACTCGGCAAGCCAGAAGGGAGTGGCAGGACATATTTAAAGTAATGAAAGGGAAAAACCTACAAAAAAGATTACTCTACCCAGCAAAGATCTCATTCAGATTCAACGGAGGAATTAAAACGTTTACAGACAAGCAAAACTAGGAGAATTCAGCACCACCAAACCAGCTTTATAACAAATGCTAAAGGAACTTCTCTAGGCAGGAAACACAAGAGAAGGAAAAGGCCTACAATAACAAACCCAAAACAATTAAGAAAATGGTAATAGGAACATACATATCGATAATTACCTTGAATGTAAATGAATTAAATTCTCCAACCAAAAGACATAGACTGGCTGAATGGATACCAAAACAAGACCCATATATATGCTGTCTACAAGAGACCCACTTCAGACCTAGGGACACGTATAGGCTGAAAGTGAGGGGATGGAAAAAGATATTCCATGCAAATGGAAATCAAAAGAAAGCTTGAGTAGCAATTCTCATATCAGACAAAATAGACCTTAAAATAAACACTATTACAAGAGACAAAGAAGGACACTTCTTTGGAAGGGATCAATCCAAGAAAAAGATATAACAATTGTAAATATTTATGCACCCAACATAAGAGCACCTCAATACATAAGGCAAATGCTAACAGCCATAAAAGGGGAAACCAACAGTAACACAATCATAGTAGGGGGCTTTAACACCCCACTTTCACAATGGACAGATCATCCAAATAAAAATAAATGAGTAAACACAAGCATTACATGATACATTAAACAAGATGGACTTAATTGATATTTATTGAACATTCCATCCAAAAACAACAGAATACACTTTCTTCTCAAGTGCTCATGGAACATCCTCCAGGATAGATCATATCCTGGGTCACAAATCAAGCCTTGGTAAATTTAAGAAAATTGAAATTGTATCAAGTCTTTCTGACCACAATGCTATGAGACTAGATATCAATTACAGGAAAATATCTGTAAAAAATACAAACACATGGAGGCTAAACAATACACTACTAAATAACCAAGAGATCCCTGAGGAAATCAAAGAGGAAATTAAAAAACACCTAGAAAAAAATGACAATGAAAACACGATGACCCAAAACCGATGGGAAGCAGCAAAAGCAGTTCTAAGAAGGAAGTTTATAGCAATACAGTCCTACCTCAAGAAACAAGAAAAATCTCAAATAAACAACCTCATATTACACCTAAAGCAATTAAAGAAAGGAGAAGAAAAAAAAACCCAAAGTTAGCAGAAGGAAAGAAATCATAAAGATCAGATCAGAAATAAATGAAAAAGAAATGAAGGAAACCATAGCAAAGATCAATAAAACTAAAAGCTGGTTCTTGAGAAGATAAAAAAAAGTGATAAACCATTAGCCAGAATCATCAAGAAAAAGAGGGAGAAGACTCAAATAAATAGAATTATAAATGAAAAAGGAGAAGTAACAACTGACACTGCAGAAATACAAAAGATCATGAGAGATTACTACAAGCAACTCTATACCAATAAAATAGACAACCTGGAAGAAATGGACAAATTCTTAGAAAAGCACTGCCTTTCGAGACTGAACCAGGAAGAAATAGAAAATATAAACAGACCAATCACAAGCATTGAAATTGAGATTGTGATTAAAAATCTTCCAACAAACAAAAGCCCAGGACCAGATGGCTACACAGGTGAATTCTATCAAACATTTAGAGAAGAGCTAACACCTATCCTTCTCAAACTCTACCAAAATATAGCAGAGGGAGGATTACTCCCACACTCATTCTACAAGTCCACCATCACCCTGATACCAAAACCAGACAAGGATGTCACAAAGAAAGAAAATTACAGGCCAATATCACTGATGAACATAGATGCAAAAATCCTCAGCAAAAAATGGCAAACAGAATCCAGCAGTACATTTAAAGGATCCTACACCATGGTCAAGCGGGTCATATCCCAGAAATGCAAGGATTCTTTAATACATGCAAATCAATCAATGTGATACACCATATTAACAAGTTGAAGGATACAAACCATATGATCATCTCAACAGATGCAGAGAAAGCTTTCAACAGATTTCAACACCATTTATGATAAAAACCCTCCAGAAAGTAGGCATAGAGGGAGCTTACCTCAACATAATAAAGGCCATATATGACAAACCCACAGCCAACATCGTCCTCAATGGTGAAAAACTGAAACCATTTCCACTAAGATCAGGAAAAAGACAAGGTTGCCCACTCTCACCACTCTTATTCAACATAGTTTTGGAAGTTTTAGCCACAGCAATCAGAGAAGAAAAAGAAATAAAAAGAATCCAAATTGGAAAACAAGTAAAACTGTCGCTGTTGGCAGATGACTTGATACTATACATAAAGATGCTACCAGAAAACTACTAGAGCTAATCAATGAATTTGGTAAAGTAGCAGGATACAAAATTAATGCACAGAAAACTCTTGCATTCCTATACACTAATGATGAACAATGTGAAAGAGAAATTAAGGAAACACTCCCATTTACGATGGCAACAAAAAAAATAAAATACCTAGGAATAAACCTAACACCTGTATGCAGAAAACTATAAGATGCTGATGAAAGAAATTAAAGATGATACCAACAGATGGAGAAATATACCATGTTTTTGGATTGGAAGAATGAACATTGTGAAAATGACTATACTACCCAAAGCAATGTACAGATTCAGTGCAATCCCTATCAAAGTACCAATGGCATTTTTCACAGAACTAGAACAAAAAATTTCACAATTTGTATGGAAACATAAAAGACCCCAAATAGCCAAAGTGATCTTGAGAAAGAAAAACGGAGCTGGAGGAATCAGACTCCCTGACTTCAGACTATGCTGAAGTAATCAAGACAGTATGGTACTGGCACAAAAACAGAAATTTAGATCAATGGAACAGGATAGAAAGCCCAGAGATAAACCCACGCACATATGGTCACCTTATTTTTGATAAAGGAGGCAAGAATATACCATGGAAAAAAGACAGCTTCTTCAATAAGTGGTGCTGGGAAAACTGGACAGCTACAAGTAAAAGAATGAAATTAGAACACTCCGTAACACCATACACAAAAATAAACTCAAAATGGATTAAAGACCTAAGTGTAAGGCCAGACACTATAAAACTGTTAGAGGAAAACATAAGCAGAACACTATGATATAAATCACAGCAAGATCCTTTTTGACCCACCTCCTAGAGAAATGGAAATAAAAACAAAAATAAACAGATGGGACCTAGTGAAACTTAAAAGCTTTTGCACAGCAAAGGAAACCATAAACAAGACGAAAAGACAACCCTCAGAATGGGAGAAAATATTTACAAATGAAGCAACTGACAAAGGATTAATCTCCAAACTTTACAAGCAGCTCATGCAGCTCAATGTCAAAAAAACAAAAAACCCAATCCAGAAACGGGCAGAAGACCTAAATAGACATTTCTCCAAGAAGATATACAGATTGCCAACAAACACATGAAAGGATGCTCAACATCACTAATCATTAGAGAAATGCAAATCAAAACTACAATGAGGTATCACCTCACACCTGTTAGAATGGGCCTCATCAGAAAACCTACAAACAACAAATGCTGGAGAGGGTGTGGAGAAAAGGGAAGCCTCCTGCACTTTTGATGGTAATGTGAATTGATACATCCACTATGGAGAACAGTATGGAGGTTCCTTAAAAAACTAAAAATAGAAAAACCATAATTCAAAAAGAGTCATGTACCACAATATTCACTGCAGCTCAATAACTAGGACATGGAAGCAACCTAAATGTCTATCAACAGATGAATGGATAATGGCACATATATACAATGGAATATTACTCAGCCATAAAAAGAAACGAGATTGAGTTATTTGTAGTGAGGTGGATGGACCTAGAGTCTGTCATAGAGAGTGAAGTAAGTCAGAAAGAGAAAAACAAATACCGTATGCTAAAACATATATATGGAATCTAAAAAAAAAGAAAAAGAAAAACGGTTATGAAGAACCTAGGGGCAGGTCAACAATAAAGGCGCAGACGTAGAGAATGGAGTTGAGGACACGGGGAGGGGGAAGGGTAAGCTGGGACGAAGTGAGAGAGTGGTATGGACTTATATACACTACCAAATGTAAAATAGATAGCTAGTGGGAAGCAGCTGCATAGCACAGGGAGATCAGCTAGGTGCTTTGTGTCTACCTAGAGGGGTGGGATAGGGTGGGTGGGAGGGAGATGCAAGAGGGTCGAATTATGGGGAGATATATATATATATATATATATATACACACATACATAGAGCTGATTCACTTTGTTATACAGCAGAAACTAACACAGCATTGTAAAGCAATTATACTCCAATAAAGATGTTAAAAGAAAAAAAGAAAAGAAAAAACTTGTATCATTTTCAAAAACAGTATTTAGGCATCTGTTTTTAATTGTAGTGGGAAGCTTCACTACTGCTTGCTTACAAAGCCACATAAGTCTCTTGAAGACTGTATCCTATTTGGAAAGTGCATGTTATGACAGTGCCTCTGCCAACAGCACCTTTCTGAATAGATGGTAACTCACTTAACCATTGAACCTTATCCTCATGGTTCTATCAAACCACATTGTAATTTTTTTTTTTTCGGTACGCGGGCCTCTCAGTGTTGTGGCCTCTCCCGCTGCGGAGCACAGGCTCCGGACGCGCAGGCCCAGCGGCCATGGCTCACGGGCCCAGCCGCTCCTCGGCATGTGGGATCCTCCCGGATGGGGGCACGAACCCGTGTCTCCTGCATCGGCAGGCGAACTGTCAGCCACTGCGCCACCAGGGAAGCCCCACATTGTAATTTTTAAAAGTGATTTCAACTTTCGTGAAACTCTAACAAACAGTATATCGTGATGAAATATTTTCTGCCTGAGTAGATCTTGGATTTCTGGTGAAATTTCTTCAGAAGACAGTTCTCTGCGCTTGTTTGCTGCTAAAAGTGAATAAAATAGCCTTTTCTGAAATAGAACTTAGGAGAAACACAGATCACTGTTCCCAGGATTTCTTAGCTTTGTGTATCTAAATGTCTTAGGAAGGATATAATATGTCTTGGGTGTTGTCAAATCCCCAAGTACAAAATAGCCCTTTAATTGTTATAAATAAATAATGATGCTTCAATTATTCCCACAATGAAGCAAGTTTCTCTCATGGCTTCCCTTTTCTCTGGACCTTCATGGAGAATTTAAGGAAATTTGATGAAGACATTGGTTGTCAAAAAATTTGCCATAGGAAAAACTTATGTGACAGGTCATTGGAATGCAAATACGTATCTTGTAACTGTATCCACTTTGACTATTATGAATGATTTGTAGTTCACAGAATCTCCATGGTAGTTGTGTGGGCTCAATGCCCAATAACTGTTACAGTTAGTCCATTACAGTGTACTACTCTGGCTGAGCTTGAGAGGCTGGTAATCTGTCTTTTCGCCCTTCTAGGACTGCCTCATTAGTTTTTGTGTGCTGTCAGCTGACAAAATAAACAAACAAATAAATACATACATACCTACGTATGTACATATGTACATTTATAAGTAAATAAATAGAAGGAAGGGAGGGAGGGAGGGGAGAAAGAAAAGTAAGCTTTGTCCTGTCATCTTTTATTTCTTAGCTTGCATTATCAATGTCTAGTCTAGGGATCAGAAAACTACAACATGGGCCAGATCTAGCCCACTGCCCTCTGCAAGTATGGTCTGTAAACTAAGAATGTTTTGCATTTTTTAACGACTTTAAAAAAAATTACAAGAAGAATGTTACATGAGCAGTGAAAATCATAAGATTTTTATATTTTAGTGCCCACAAATAAAGTTTTATTAGACCACAGCCACGTTCATTCATTTACATTTTGTCTGTGGCTACTTTTGTGCTACTACAGCAGAGTTGAGTAGTTGCCAGAGACTGCTTAGCCCAAAGAGCCTAAATTATTTATTATTTGGGTTTTTACAGAAAAAAATTGCTGACTCCTGTTTTATTTAATAATTATATAATTTTAGAAAAATTAAGACTTCTGAAAGAAGCTATTTTCTAATATGTAGCTATAATACAAGAATTTGTAACGTTGCCTCATATAAATACATCTTCTTTAATCTTGAGTAAAAAATGTCCTGCTCTTCTATTAAAACTTAAACTAGAAACCAAGTTTACTTAATTATTTTCCCATTCATTCCTGCTACTACATCCCCTAAAAAGGAGCACAGGTTGAAAAAAATGTAATTTATAATCAGTGCTTCCTAAAATTTGGTATTATTTGTTGATATTCTGTAGCATTTTTGATTTTTCGTTTTTTTGTTTTTTAGTTTTTAGTATTTAGGGCGATGGGTATTTTTATGTTCCTTACTCTTTTTTTTTTTTTTTTAATTTTAGGAAGGGCTATAAAACAGCAGGCAAGGGTTCTCATAGGATTAACATTTCTATTTTAACTTTGCCACCTACTGCTTACGTCCAGGCTATTTGTTCAAAGCCAACTATAATGCACAGTGAAGAGATTTTTGCCTGTTTTCCTTTTGCCTCTGGAGTTATGAAAATATTTAAGTGTCTAGGTCAATTTCAGACACGTTTTGTCGAATTTACATTTTTAGCACTAAATATGAATCAGAATGCCATGTGCTTTCTGATGAAAGAGTGAGAGTTTTCTTGTGAATGGTTGTTAGAGGTTTAGGATGATTTAATGCCATTATGATTTTTTAATGTAAGCTCAATACGTGTGCTACTCTGTGAAAATTCTTATATAGTGTGTAGTGTTTCATGCTCTTCTTAACGTCTGTTTAACTGGACGAGTACTAAGTTGGACTGTAGGCTCCAATAAGTCCTTTGAAAGTGTGGAGTTTTGAAGTATGTGCCCACATATGTGACTCAAACCTTAATACGTTTGCCTTGCAGCATTACAGGATAACTGCCTTCATAATAACTAACAAGTTCTGGCAGTCACAGCTCTTGGAATGGCACACTGAATGAACGGCAGAGCCAGGCATTTTGCTTTTTAAAGAACTCCCTAAATTACTCAAGATGTAAAATTTGATAGCTGAAACAGTACGTTTGACTTCAGAAAAGACTATACTGTCAGTTGGAAGCTGTGCATGAGTGTCACTCCTTTGCTTAGGAGTAAGGAACAAATCCCCGTATAAGTCACTGGTTTTTAATAACATTGTGGTTCACTGCTTTCCAAAGCAGAATCTGGAAACTTCTGAGAGTTTACCAAGGATTCTACAGGGATTTTCACAGCAGGAAATAGTAATAGAACAGAGTGGAGTGATGGCTGAATTGACAGGAGAAAGATGATAAATCATGGTGTGATGACTGCTTGATCATGTGGAAGAGTAGCAAAAGGGATATGTGAAGAGAAAAAAATGTAAGAGAGCCCATATGGTGATTGTTAATCCACAGAGAAATGTTCTCATTTAAATTTTACTTTAAAAAGACAATTTGTTAAAAATAAATATATGGATAATTGCTGAAAAAAAGTTTTTTAAGCATAATTCTTTTCCTTTAAGCTACTCTTCAGAGATACATTCTTTTAAAGCTAGCATAAAATCTCACATAATTTTTATACAAATTTTAGTGTTGCTAGTTTGCCTGGATTACCCATTTACTTATTTAGTATGCTACTTATTATGCAAATAAGTGTACTTTTTCAAGTTTCTGAAATATTTTATTACTATTATAGTGATGCTAATTAAAGTTATTTACAGTGCTTACTTTTTCCAGATATGTTATTGAATCACCCCCAGCCCTTATAGCTACCCATTGAAGAACTGTGAGAATGTAGACTCCATAGAGAGCAAGGATATTTGTCTGATTTATTCATTGGCATATCCTCAGTACCTAGAATAGTGCATCACTCAAAGTTGTCACTCAGTAGATATTATTTGAATGAATGAGTGAATGAGTTGCACTTATCCTCCATCGTGTTTGACAGAAGCTCAGATAAGTGAAGATCACATAGATATTGAGGGTGTGATACAACCAGAATATCACCTCTTGCTGTCTGATTTCACATCCTGAGCATTTACCCTCTTCAAGTTAATTACCTCATCTACCATCAGCACTTTACATATTTTCCTTTTATGAAGTTAAGGTAATTTAATTTATATTGTCTCATTTTACTATGAATTAAATGTTTCATCCACATATGTCAAGAAGATATTGCTGATGCGTTGACATTCAACATTAGCATCAGCATTGCTTTGTTTGAATGACATCACTCGCTTTTGCCCATCCACATGCTGTCACCACGTCTTACATGTGAACGAGATATCTCTCAAGGTGACAGAAAAGACTTGGAACAGACTGGATTTGTATGTGAATTAACCAATTAACCTGTGATTCTGATATCTTTTTATGTCAGTTGCCATATATTTAGGAGTGAAGGAGGTAATACTTTGGGGGGAGAGTAGAGTACAGAAATGGAATAGTACTTCATCTTACTTTTTGATATATCACTAAATCTTTGTGTGTTTTGAAATGGGGCTTATATCTGTGTCCAAAATGTCTTACGCACTCACCAAAACACATATATCTAATTTGCAGGTTTCTATTTACTTAAAATAGATTTTGCATATTCAGTAGATAGATATGGAGGATTTCAGAATATCACACAAGGAGATAGTGCCTCTCAGCAGTAGAGCTGGCAACAATATGCTCTTTATCACTGGTTCGTTTACTATTTAATCACTAATATAAAACAACTACAGTCAAACCTAATCCGTATGTTGCCTTCATTTAACCCCTTACTCTTATATGAATGTAAGAAAATTTTCTAGCCTAAAGACATTAATTTATGAAGTCTTCTGTCTGCATCTTAAGAAGAAATAACCACACTCTGTTCTTGTTCTTGATGTGCTGCCAAGCTTTGCTGAAGCAGACTTGGCAGCCTTTGTCCCCAGGAGAAAATCTCACAGCCCACTACCCAGCCAGGCCAGGCCCTCTCTATGTGACTACCCAAAGGAGGTGCGTAGCCAGGTGTCAGTTGTGAGGGTGGTCTTTGTGGGAAGCCAGTTTTTTTAAAAAAAAGTTTTATGGAACTGAGAAAAGTTCAAATGGTCAAAAATGGAAAGAAAGGTTTCATTGTAGAATATGAAGTGTAGTGTGAATTGAACCAAAAATATTTGAAACTGGATTTTCTGAGGTAAGTCATAAATGTTTTATTTAGTTTAGAGTCATAAATGTTTTACTTAGTTGTATGCTTATTTTTCTCTTCACTAATGTGGTAAGCAGAATAAGAGTCCCCCAAAGTCCTAATCCCTGGATCATGGTCTCTCTGCTCAGGGTCCCACAAAGCTGCAGTCAAAGTGTAAACCAGACTGCATTCCTTTCTGGAGTTTAAATTCTCTTCCAAACTCACATGGTTTTGGGAAAAATTAAGTTCCTTCCTGATGCAAGAATGAGGCACTGCAGTTCCCTGCCACTGGCCATTCAAAACATGATTGTTTGCTCCTTCAATCTGGTAACACGGGGTCTCATACAATGGAGCATAATCATGGGATTGACATACCATCAATTTAGCATTATTCTTTGGCCTAGAAGCAAATCACACATCCACTTGCACTCAAGGGGAGAAGTTATACAGGGGCATGACGTAGTAGGGTTCACCTTAGTGTAGGTCAGTCACTGCCCAGATACACTTAAATAGATCTGTTTGGTATTGGTGGGGAGGATACATTACAGACTGAGGAAAGAAGGCCAGTTAGGAGAGTTTTGTTTTTTATAGACAAGAATTGATGACAGCCTAAATTAAAACAGGTATTAGAAGTCAGAGATTGAGAGAGATTATCAAGAGATATTTAGGAAGAGGAAAAGACCTGATGATAACAAATTGATGAGGGAAGGGTAGGCAGATGAAGAAAAGTGTCTAAAGTGTTTTGTAGATTTATGGTCTGGCAAAGGGGTGAAAAGAAGTACCATTCACTGATCAAGGGAATATAGAATCAGCAAGCAGATTTGGGAAGTAACGAATTCCTTCTGAAGAGCACACCTGTCTTCTCCTATGACCTGTTATGATTAGAAGCTGAATTTACCACCTAAAATACACTATCTCATTAAAACCTCATAGCATCCCAATGAGGTGGAATCATTATTCCCATTTTACAACTGTGTAAACTGAGCTTATGTTCATGAAGCTATTAGAAACTAATTAAATTCCAACCCAGGTCTGTCTCACACTGAGTTAAAGATTTTGTGTACCATTCAGATGGATAAGTCAAAGAGGGTGTTGTTGTAGATACACTTCAGCAGAGAGGGCTGTGCTAGAGATGTAGATATAGGAGTCATTAGCAATGTAGGTGTTAGCTGAATCCATGACAATTCTTGAGGTCAGTCTAGGAATTATACAGATAAGGATTTAACTCTGGGGAGCTCATTTACATGGTAGGAGAAGTAGGGGAATAGAGAGTATTTACCAAGAAAATGGAGAACAAGTGACCATGAAAGTAACAGGAGAATAAGAGGAAATAATATCATGGTGATCTGGAGAGAAGAGAATAGCAGGCAGGAAAGAAGCCGTGGTCGAGATCATCAGATGTAGCACAGTTATGTCTGACTGCCCTTGCAATACATTCCTTTCCTCATTAGCCTGTCTTCTTGAAGACCAGTGAAGTTTGAGAGGAGACAACCATTCCAGTGGAAAGAATGAGTTGTGAACAGGAGGCAGTAAGAAGGCGTTAGCATGAGCAAGTCCATGGTGGATTAAGAGATGACTAAATGAAGAGGGGAAAGCTCCTCTTTACCCAAGCACCCAGTAACATAGGTAAATGTTCCAAATCAGCTTCTGTATGTGCTTTAATTTTTGCAAATTAATGCAGAACAGCCTATCTTATGGTAAAAATGGTGCAGAAAATAAATTAATTAATGACCATAAAATTCATTAATCTCAGATGAGTAATTCTTTCCCCAAATGATAAAGGATTAAGTAGAAAGAGTTAGCTCCAGTTTTGCCTCTTTGGAAATTTAGTTATTTCATAGTGTAGAATCAGTAAAACTTTACATAGGACATGCACCTGCATGTAAGTCTGTTTAACTTGAGATGTAAATAAAACATTCATGATATAATGCAGTGAAGGATAATGAGACATGATATGTACCTTTTGGTAATTTACAAAATCCTAAAACATTAATTTTAGTGATTCCTGAGGCCCTATTTGAGTATTATTTTTAGCTGTATCACCAGGAAATAACTACAGTAAACCATATGCTGATGGATTATCCCTTGGTCTAATACTGTTAGATTATTTTTCAAAATCATTACAGGAAAAATTAGCTTCTAGAACCAGAACATATTATATTGTAACTTAATTAAACACATTTTGATACATTAGATATTTTTCGTGAGGACAGAAACCTTAGTTGAATAAATAATTAAGTCAACTTTTTAAAATGGCACATTTTGCTGGATTCTGATTTTTTGGTAAGCCCCAACTAAGTCAAGGCTTATAATTTAGTCACTCCTTATAAAATTGCCAGTTTAGTAAGATTGTTGGCCTTAAAATTTTGCCCCAGAAGTCTACTTCTCGATTAGCTTATCTAGATATGTAACTCCCAAACTTTCTACAGCAGTAACGGATACAAGCGTGTGTGTGCTTACCTGTAAAATCCTAGGTCCTACAAATGGCAGTGTGAAATGGGAAATTAAAATTTCCAGAGATATTCTCATAATGATCAATTCTAACTTTGTTTAGGATTTCTCCAAAACCTTGTTAAAAACAGAATAACTTGTTAGAATAGTTATAATAAGTTATTCTTGGATAAGTTCTAGGCTAAGGGTTAGGGAACATGCTTTAACTTCAAAGGACGTATGTTTAAATTCTGCTCTGTATCATCTACCAGTTATATGACCTGAGCAAATTATATAACATCTCTAAGCCTGGTTTTCTTAACTGTACCTACTTTATGGATGTATTTTAAAGATTGAATGAGATGATGTGTATAAAACCTTGAATGTACTGCCTAGAAATTAGTAAGCACTCAACAGGTATATATACACAAGTATCTATACAGTAGATACATATTTATTGACATCAATCATACATATCTATGAATATAAATATGCATATATATAAGTATATTTGTGCATACATAAGTATTTTTGAATTTCTATTGCAAATCCTGATACTATTCTATTCACCAAAAATAAGCAGTGAAAAAAATACACAAGTGTCTCACCTTTTATAAAGTTCATATTCTTGTGGGAGGAAACAGGCAATGAATAATATGTGCATAATTATTTTACAGCATTACTTAAATTTGAGTACACTGTATTAGGAAAAGCAGAAAGGAAACAAAACCTTTGATGACAGACCATAGATGAATTTGCCTTTAATAAATGAGAGGCATTTCTTCTGTTTGGAAATTATAGATAAAAGTAAAGCGCTGGTATATAAGAACAGTAAGTAATTTATGTAACAGGTAAAGAGTGACAATGAGGAATGACAATTTCGGAACACTAAGAGAAAAATTATAATCTCTGTAGAGTTTACAAAGAAGGTTCACATAGACTTTTGCCTTTGATCTTGAACAGCCTTGTCAGGTATGTAAAGCAAATACTATATCCACATTTTATAGAGAAATAAAAAGGCTTACAGGAGGCAGATTTGCTCAAGTTTACACCATTTTCCAGTATAAAACCAGAATGGATAAGAATAGAGGACACTATTGTAGGTTTGGGGAAATAGATATATTTTTTCTCAGTAGTGGTGTGGGAACTGCCATTCACTGGGCTGTTAATAAGCAATGCTTATCTACTCCTGAGAGCTAACTGCAAAAAGAGAACCATCATAGAGCGCAGTTACAAGTGTACTCAGCGTTCAGCGTATGGTGAAACAGTACTAATTGGTTGTATTCCTTCTAATGTAACTGATGTTGGGCAGACTCAATAGCAGTGTCCTGAATTATACAGTAGCTTTAGTTTACTTCTGAATACTTACATTCTACTTTATCTTTTTAGTAATAACCAGAACATTATTTCGATCTATAGCTTTACTTAATTATATCTCTTAAATTATTATTTTTTATTGCGTGAGCTAAATGTTTTTTAATCAAGGAAATAGATGAACAAAAAAAAGAAAAAGAAAAGAAAAAACAATCCTAGTTTGTATTCCATAATTTGAAACCAAGTGTATTTCAACATTAAGAAGTATGTGAATAGGACAAGGTAATGTGTACATATATATTAGATAATGGCTTGTAGAACCTTGGATCACAGTGAAATGCACAGTACTATTTCTACAGTGAAACATAGAAATCTTCAAACCAAGTATAATAAATAAAGACCATAAATAGCCTTAAGTAAGTGCAGGTCAAATTTTGTGACCAAAGGAGTTCAAGTCAGGGCAGATTTTACCACCAAAGCACTTAAAAAAAAAAAAAAAAAAAAACTTTTGAAATTTAGAGTTGCAGAAAAAAGATTATAAGCCCATATTAAAAATTTAGTGTAACCCACTACTTATACAGAGGGATTATACTATATATACACTAATTATTTTTTTACCCTGTAAGATATCACAAATAGCTCTGCTTGGCATATTTGGGAGAGAAGAGAGGGATATTTTATTTTACTGTCACTTAAGATTCTCATAAATATTATTACTTACATTTTGTTACAGATCTATTGGTTCACAAAACTGAAAAACACAATTGTAGAGTGGTTTTACATGTTGTTTGACCAGGACCCCAGCTTCTTTCTTTGGAGTTTTTGGCTCTGTCCTCCTTAGCAGGGAGCAGAGATCAGCTTTGTTCTTAGGTTAACTCTTCTCATATTTACAAATGGCTGCAGAAGTTCCAAAACGTATCTACAAAGCAATCAGCCCTAATGGAAAGAGGTCATATCCGATTCTCTTTATTCTTCCTATAAACCTGTTTCTATTTTGTATTATTTCCATTGACTAAAAGACATCCTTTAGCATTTCTTCAAATGAAGGGGGTCTGCAGGCAACAAAATTTCCCAGCTTTTATTTATCTAAAAAATGATTGATTTCATCTTACTATTTAAAGAATATTTTCAATGGGTATAAGATTATGGGTTAACTCTTTTTTTCTTTCAGTATTTAAAAAAAGGTCACTCCATTATCTTCTGGCTCCATTGTTTGTAATAAAAAGTCAGCAATAGGGCTTCCCTGGTGGCGCAGTGGTTGATACTCCGCCTGCCGATGCAGGGGACACGGGTTCGTGCCCCGGTCCGGGAAGATCCCACATGCCGCGGAGCGGCTGGGCCCGTGAACCATGGTCGCTGAGCCTGTGCGTCTGGAGCCTGTGCCCCGCGACGGGAGAGGCCACAACAGTGAGAGGCCCACGTAACGCCAAAAAAAAAAAAAAAAAGTCAGCAATAATTATATTCCTTGTTCTCATGACATAATGTCTTTTTTTCTCTGGCTGCTTTAGAAGTTTTCTTTCTATAAGTTTTGTTTTCAGAGATTTAAATATAATGTGCCTGTGCGTGGCTCTTTTTATATCTATTTAGCTAGGGTCTCACAGAATTCCTAGATCTACAACATATTATTTTTCACTAAATTTGGGAAATTTTCAGCCATTATTTCTTCATATAGTTTTTTCTTCCCCAGTCTCTCCTCATTCTCCTTTCAGAACTCTAATTACACATATATTAGACCATTCAGTAATGTCAGGCATGCCCAAAAGAGTCTGTTTATCTTCAATTTTTTTCTCTATGTTCTTGCAACTGGATAATTTCTATTGATCTGGCTTCAAGTTCACTGATTTTCTTCTTTCAACCCCAATCTGCTATTGTCTATAAAATTGATCTTTTATCTTAGTTATTATAGTTTAGTTCTAAGATATCCATTTGACTTTTTATAGTTTTTATTTCTTTGCTGAATTTTTCTTGTCTGTTCATTCGTTAAGACCATAACTTCTTTTCATTTCTGATTTCCTTTTAATTTTTTGAACATAGTTATAATAGCTATAATAGCTGCTTTAAAGTTTCTGCTTGCTAAGTTCAACATCTTGGATAGTGTTAACTTCTTTTTCTTCCCGAAGACTAACCACTCATGTATTCATTCCTCTTCTCTCCCTCTCTCTCTCTCTCTACACATACAATAATTTTTGTTGCTGTTGATACTGGACATTGTAGATAATAACTTGCCTTTAGGTTCAAGAAGTCAATTATTAGTTGATCACCTTGAATTTGTTTAGACTTCTTTACTCTCTGTTAAAATTCTTGTGCTCAAGCATTCTAATTTAGCAGGACTCAAACTCCAAACTCTCTCCCTTGTAACTCTTGTCAGATCTTGGTTACAAGTTGTGTTAGGGCAGACCTAACGTAGTTCTTAACTCTAGAATGTGACTCTTACTCTTATAGGGTCAACCTTCTTGTGTCAGGTGGATGTCAGGATTTTTAACAAGGTATTAATGCAATCTGTCTACTCTAATAGAGCCAGAGCTCCAATTAAACCAGGATTGCTCTTCTCCAGATCTGCTGCACCCATAATTTGTCTGTTCCATACTCCTAATAGGAGTTGCAATCTGTTAAGCTTTGGGAGTGTCATCCTGCAAATGTATAGCCCAGGAATTAGCCATAGACCCACAGGGGATTTTCACATGGCCTTCTAGAACCCGTTTTCTGGACCCCTCCCTTTCTCTGATACCATGTGCCAGAGAATTAATTTGCTTCTGCTGCCCTAAATTCTCATACCTGCCTTCTCATCGCAGTGGGACTACTCCGCACTACTTGGACACCTGCTCTCTGCACCTCTGTTGAGAAATTGTTCCCAGGCAGAAAGTGGGGTAATCATGAAGACCACCTTGTGAATTTTTTTCTTCTTTTAGTCTTGTACTGTCTGTTATCCATTACCTAGAAAGAATTGTCTCATATAACTCATCCAGTTTTATAGTTGTTTCTTACAAAAAGGATATTCTAGTATCAGTTACTGCATCATGACCAACTGCCATATTGCCCTCCAGAAAGATTTTTCAGAATGCATTTCTACCAAACGTGTATGAAAATACCTCTTTCTTTATATCCATACCAGCTCTAGGTTTAACATTATTTTAATGTTTGGAGATTAAGTGGGTATTTTTGTAATTTCATATGTATATGTATATACACTTTTTAGATATATATACTTTTTCATACATGTACACTTTTACATACAAATCATATACAGTATGATTTTCAAAATATCTGAAACTTTTTATTATAATTTTGCTTGGGGACACTCCCAGAATATTTTAGTACATTCCAGATAAGTCATTAATTTTATATATTCAGAGAAAATATGTTATTTTAGCTGAACTTAGGCAGAAAAAAATTAAAATCAATAGATATTTTAAAATGAATTTAGTAGCTTTTTCAGTACATGTTCATCTTTTGTGATTTTCGAATGTTTGAACAGATATATATTTATTTTGTAAAGCTTATTTAAAATTAGCACTTTTTTTTTTTGCGGTATGCGGGCCTCTCACCGTTGTGGCCTCTCCCGCCGCGGAGCACAGGCTCCGGACACGCAGGCTCAGCGGCCATGGCTCACGGGCCTAGCCGCTCCGCGGCATGTGGGATCTTCCCGGACCGGGGCACGAACCCGCGTCCCCTGCATCGGCAGGCAGACTCTCAACCACTGCACCACCAGGGAAGCCCTAAAATTAGCACTTTTAAAAATTATAAATCTGTGATCTGACGTGGGAATCAACATCAAAATTTTTTGGAAACTTCCTAATTTTTTTGAGGTGGACTGAACACAACACTTTGAGAAACTATTTGTATAATAGAACATGGTATCTAAAAGAGCATGAGTATCTAAAAGATTATCTAAGAGTATCTAAGAGTATCTAAAAGATAATCTAAAAGATAATCTAAAAGATTATCTAAGAGTATCTAAAAGAACATGGTATCTAAAAGGGTGGTAGGTGCTTGGGAGTCAAATGAAATTAATGGTATCAGCAAATAAACTTCAAAGTCACTGAATACTGTATTTTCCTCACAATGTGGAAAAGTATTTTATAGTTCTGAAAGGTTCTGTAGTAAAGAGCAAAGAAACCTATTTAACTTAGGTTAATCTAGTACTATCCAAATTTATTCAACCCTACCAACTTTTTTTTTTCCTACAAACTTTTTAACATTATCACACTCAGGGAGAGGCTGAATAGATAGCATTTGTTGATACTGTCTTTCCAAGGACCTCCCTTCAAATAGAGATACTTGAGATGCCTTTGATGACCAACTAGGGCTCTAACTGCCCAAGGGCTGAAGCTGCAGGTGTCAACATCACAGCATTTAGATAACCTATTGCGTGTGAAAAGCTCTGCTAAGTGTGAGAAATTGTGCTAAATGACCTAGTTTAGAAATATATATACATATACATATATACTATATATATATATATAGTAACGGGGGGTCATACATGAATAGAATTGCCACCTCTTAAAGGTGTATTCAGTAAACTACTAATAAAGATTTTATAAACTTAAGATTCAGTTTTATTCTCAAATTTTAAAAAATATTATTAAAAGAATGTAGCAGCAGTTTGATAAACTAACAGGAAAAAGAAATCTATTATGAATATATATTTTAACTAACATGAACTAAAGCAGCCAATTGGTAAGGTCTAATTATAGAAACTAACAATATAAGGTATCTAGTCATTTCATTCTTCCCTATATTGTCTATAAAGCTTTCATTTGCCAAACAGAGCTTTTGCAGTTCTTTTTTGGCTTTATAATATATTTCTTAATTTTAATAAACAAATTGGTGCAGAAAACTATAATTAAAAAAGTATTGTTATTTAACAAATATAGTGATTTTATCTTAGATAATACTAATTTTAACTAATAAACACTAGAACTGATTTTCCTGCAATAATTAACCTCTGAAGTCATGCAAAGGGCTGCTTAGGTTGACATTTAGAGACACTATAGTGAAGATTGAGAAAAAGGAGGAAACAGTTAAGTATATGACTTTGGAATTTGTATGTTTGTCTTTACTAAATTGAATGAGGTCCCTCCTTAGCTGGTACAAATTGCTAGCTTTAATTACCAACACCTAGAATAAGATTGGCTACGTAATTTGCAGGGCCTTCTACAAAATGAAAATTCATGGCTTCTTGTTTAAAATTATTAAGAATTTCAAGGAGGTGACAACAGAGCATTAAACTAAATATGAACCCTTCTGACCACAGAAATATGTGTGACTGAACAAGTCTAACACCCATGAAGCCAACCCTGACTAGAATATTTTTAAAGAATAACAACCAGGGGTAAGGGACTGACTAAATCTGATTAAGGAGGCAGTGTTCTCCCAAATCCCCAGGCAGCCAGAAGCCCAAGGGCAAGCAGACAGCTTGGCAGAGCAGTTTCTAGGGAAACCTCTAAGGACTAGTTTAGAGGAGACTCAGTAGACAGATACACATACACTGTTCAAATGACCTGCAGGCAATGAGTTATGTTTCATCACTTGTTTATACTGTGCTATAAATGCAAGCTGTTCTCTCATCTGGAGACAGTGGTAAGGTTTAAGGATAGTATTGCTATGATCTGTTGTACTAGAAAGAAAAAGAACACCTAGATGTTATAAAATATATAATACAGGAAAGAAGTTTGGGGAATTTTCTTTAAAGATTCAATGAAGTAGAAGAAAATTAAGAGCACTAATATGGGTTGGTGAGTCTACTATGCTATCGTTGTATATCAGTTTACATTATGCAAATCACTTGTAAGATGTGTCTTGCTTGATTCATGTCACAATGCTTTAATGTATTCAAGGCATGCCTATTATGTATATCTCACAGATAAGAAAATTGGGGTTCAGAAAACATAGTGACTCCAATAATGTCAAAAGTTTAGTAAGTGGTCGAGCTACAAATAAAAAATAATTTGCACTTACTGAGGGTATACTATGCACTAGACATCATACTAAGCAATTTGCATGTATTATTCATTTAGATTTATTAGTCAGAACTCTTTCAACTGAAAGTGACCATACGCTTTACTTAAACTAGTTAAAGAATAATAATTTTTTTTGTGTGTTCAACTGGGAAATGCAGGAGGCAGCCTCAGATATAGCTGAATTTGTGCTAATTGGATGTTTTCAGGAATTTATCTTACCAACTTTCAGCTCTGCCTTCCTCTTTATTCTCAAATGGAGTCTGTGCATGTGGTAGCAGGGATGGCCTCAGCACCTCCAAATTTACAAGTCTTTAACAATCCTGATCTCAGAAAGAAAGAGGCTCCCACCTATCTAATTCCCAAGGAGGGCTAGGCCCTGACTTGTTTCTCTGCCCACTCCTGCATGAATCATAGGGGCAAAGAGATGTTCTAATTGCATAGGCCTAAGTCATGGCATCTCCCTGGGGCTGAAAGAGAGATACTCCACTCCTTAACCATGTAGACTGAGAATGAGAGAGGTGTTGTTTCCAAAAGATGTCTCAGGGTGTTATTACCAAGAAAGGGGAAGTGATCCTAGGTAGACCTTAGTAACAGATATCCATTACAAAAGTTATAATTATTATTTACATTTGCACACAAGCAAACTGTAACTATATTGTAGGCAAGGTGCTTTTCCCAAGGAAATATAAGCTATATCCCAATTCTGCAGATCAAAAGCAAAAAGAATTTATGCTGCATATATTCAAGGAATGCCATTGTCACTACCGCCAGAAGGAAGGTATTTGATAACTATATATATTATCATCTTCAAGCTAAAGGGTTCAGAGATGGCTTTATGTAGACATAAGTAATTGGGAATTTTATGGACATTCCGGAATGCATATTTTTCAATGACTAACATTTAGTGGGAACACACTATTCAAAAAACCATAGAAAAAAAAAAAACTGTAAATTCTAGACTGTGAGCTCTTGAGTGCCATGCCCTTTTATCTTTGCATTCATACTGGTGATAGTGCCTGACATACTGAAGGTACTCAGTAATTTCTTGTTGAACCAATGAGTAAAAATGGGTGGAAGACAACCCAAGTCCTTTTATTTACTTAGTAGTGAATGGTTCATCCCAAGGATACCTCAAAAGTATTTTCTATATATGGAACTGAGGTTTTGTGAGTATGTTTAGAAAAGAAACCAAAGGTGTCTACCATGCATGACTGCATTTTGAGAGAAATTTTCCCATTAACATGGGCCAATTTAAGGGGCAACCATGGGTGATATATATATTGGCTCCTTCCTGGTGCCATAACTGATTGAAATGACACATTAGCACTTGACAACTGATCTATCCACCAAACCACAGTTTGCAGTGTGCCTTCATCATGACTAAATTGGACCAAATTAAATCTGCCTCTTGAGAATCTGAACTGGAGGTTGTGGGAGTCTGGCAGTTTGTAAGAGGAGCAGAAATATAAAGACATCTAGAGTAGAGCCTTGTAAACGTGTACACTACAGTTGGGATCTCTGTTTATGAGGGTCCAAGTGCTAGAGATCCTGACCAATCACCTAAGTCACAGCAGGAGTTGATCAACTAGAACTCCTGCTGTGTCTTTTAAGTAGTCCCCTCAGCGCTTCCCTGGTGGCGCAGTGGTTGAGAGTCCGCCTGCTGATGCAGGGGACATGGTTTCGTGCCCCGGTCCGGGAAGATCCCACATCCCGCGGAGCGGCTGGGCCCGTGAGCCATGGCCGCTGCGCCTGCGCGTCCGGAGCCTGTGCTCCGCAACGGGAGAGGCCACAACAGTGAGAGGCCCGCGTACCACAAAAAATAAATAAATAAATAGTCCCTTCAGTGAGATCTGCATTGTGGTAAGAAAACTGCATAGTCATGTATAATTCTGAGCACCACATTTTAAATAGGATAATCCCAAACTGCAGGGTGTTCAGAGAAAGCCAGGTAAAAATATCTGACTTTGAATTTGAATAAGATTTACTTGAATAGAGTGCTCATGCTTAGACCAGAGAAACAGAGTATGGAGGGTATAAAGATACACTTGGAGAGATGTGAAAAAGAGATTGAGTACTGTATATTCTTGGCAGCTGTAGAAGAAAGGCCAATGGATAAAATAAACAGGGAGGTAGAGCTATTTGCATTCAACTAAAGAAGAATTTTCCAGCCTTTTGCTAACTTGTGAAAAACTGACCTTGGATAATAAAATTGTAGTGATAAGATATTGTAGATGAGATTTCATTGGATAATTAGAGATTCTTCAATTTAAAGAAAGTATCATTGTCCAGTTTTATAGAAACTTTCTTTTTTTAGAAAACTAGGCTAATTGTCAGAGGTGGACTTACCAGAAACTTTAGAATTCCTCATTTATAACTGTTTGGGAAAGGTCCAAACAACTCTGTTTTTGTGTTTATGTATTATTTTACTTAAAGAAGACCCCCCCCCAAATTATAAAAGTTCAAGGTCTCATAAAATCCAATTAACAACTGTTAATAGTGATGATTCTCACAAGGATCTAAAGCTATTCCATTCATATTGAATCCATAAATTTGAGACTTCTAATTTATGTATAAAAAGCTTTAATATGTAGTATGAGAACAAATATGTTCATTTGTGACACACTGATGAAAATTGAACCAGTGTAATGAAGAACTCTGCAGATACGCTACCTCATAAAGTACCAATTCAAATCTAAATGTGGAAAAGTAAAGGAATTAAAATGCATATTTACGTTCTTGAAATGATATATTTTTATCATAGATCCAGGCACATAGTAGGCATCCAATAAATATTTGTTTCACTGTGGGGATCTTGCATTTCTATGATTTTATTTAAACTTGATTTTGAGGTAGAAACATTACCAATATTTAAATTTACTTATATTTCTGTAAGAATTTCAGATAAGTTGACATTTTACTAGGTAGAAAAATATATTTTTTAACCTTTAAATTTTTATTTTTTTACTTTTTAAAGGGAAATCTACTCATCATTACCAGCAAAACAAAAAATGACTAAAATAGGAAGGCAAACAATAAATAAAGGTGGTGTTCTATCTTTCATTTCAAATGAGTCAAAACCAAGTTTTGCATTGTCTTTTTATTAGCCCATTTTTATAGCTGCTCTTTGTGTAATATTTTATAAATGGCATGAATAAAATATGATTGTTGTGGGCTTTTTCAGAAGAAATGATGATTTATGTAGAATAATGTTCTCATAGTTAGTTAAAACGTTAGGTAAAAAAGTAGCCATTTCTCTCATTTGAGAATACTTAAAATTATTTTCAAAGCTGATAGTTTTATCTTTGGGAGCTCCTGTAATCAAGATTTCCTCTCATGCAGCTTTATTTGGGGCTGTGGTTATACATTGCTTCTGCTCAGTCTCTACTCAAGAAGTGGTCATTGCTGTCATGTAGAATGGCAGTGATCCTTGCAAGCTTCAGCAGGGAACCATAAAATGCTGTTGTGACTTAAAAAAAGAGTGTGATCTTTATGATAACATGACCTAAAACAAAGATAGTTTTATGCCCTCATCTTTCACCCACCCACTCACACAGGCACACCACACACACACACACACACACACACACACACACACAAACACAATACCACACAAATCCTGCCCTAGCTGTTATAATGTCAAGGCTTTAATTTTAGGGTTTTTGGTATATTCTATTCCTGTCGAAGTTTACACTGTTCTTTGTGATGAATTGTTAATAGAAAATGGGGAACACCTTCAATCACATTTATCCATTTTCAATTGTGATGTGTCTCTGCACCATATCCCCAAATGTTTTTTCGCTTCCAATTCATACCTGCATTAATTATCTTCCAAGAAAATAGTACAGATTGGTACAGAGCTAATTCTTAGGAAGCTGAACGGTGAAACAGAGAAACTTCCAAGTTTCTTAATTACACCTAGAGCCTGCCAATCTTTAGGATTTTTGTTTATTTTTGAGTATGGCTTAAGAAGAGAATTTTAAATTACAGAGCGTAGTTTGAAACTTCAAAGATCAGGTACTTAAACTTCGCAGTCTCACAAGATTCAAGGCTTGTTCTGGCAAAATCTCTGTCGTTTTTCTGTATAAAGATTTTTATTATTATTTAGTAGGTTTTAATTTTTTAGTTTGTTAGTTGGTAAAATTTTAAAGTAGAGTTTATTTTTTATTAAGAATTATTTTATCTTCCAGTTAGGTTCTTAAAATAGAAACTATAAACAATAAATAGGATCTTATATGTTAGAGTAATGCTTGCCTGTGTGATCGCCCAGCTTGAGATGTGAGACTTGAGATTAGTGGTATTGGTATTCATCACTAAATGATTCCTAGTTGTAAAGTCCTGTACAGCTCAGTTCAAGTTACCTCTTCTTAGTGACATTTCTCAACAGAATTAGAAAATGTTTTAGTATCTGTTGATGATAATGTGCCTATCCAAATTATAAATTCACAGTTATATGCTCATACTTTAACAGTGATGACTTGATATTCATGAAGCAGCTCATTAATTATTTTAATGGAAACATATTTTGGTGAGGAAATATATTTTTACTTTCTCAGATCACTCACAAATTTGCTTTAACCCCACATTGCTAAATTTCAACTAGCTTCTTTTAAACCTAAAATTTAAGTGATTGGTAGAGTGGCATAATTATATGTTTAGAAAATGCTTATGTTACATATGAAACAATCTTAATTAAAAATCTCGACATAGGGCTTCCCTGGTGGCGCAGTGGTTGACAGTCCGCCTGTCAATGCGGGGGACGCGGGTTTGTGCTCCGGTCCGGGAGGATCCCGCGTGCCGCGGAGCGGCTGGGCCCGTGAGCCATGGCCGCTGAGCCTGCGCGTCCGGAGCCTGTGCTCCGCAACGGGAGAGGCCACAACAGTGAGAGGCCCGCGTACCGCAAAAAAAAGAAAAAAAATCTTGACATAAGTAACATTTTCTGTATATAGTACATTTATTTGGGCGTCTCTGTTTTTGGCAATCTATAATTGAGAAATACAAGTAGGTTTTTTATTTGCTTAAGTTTATTCGACTCATGTAATTTTGAAATTTTCCGTATATTTTAAAAATACCCAAAGAAACATTCCCAACTGATAAAGATAATTGTGAAAATCATAGAATTATTCTATGAATAGGTGTCCACATCTGAAATAAAGCCATAGCTATGTTTCTGCTTTGAAAATTATTTTGAATTGTGAGTGAAACATTTTACCATGTCTAAAATCTCTCACCGCTACAGGTCAAATGTCAATTTCTAGTACTAATGATTTATAATAAAATTATTATAAAAACTCATTCATAGTAATTTTTTCTCCGATAATCAAACCATTATGTGTCAATTTTAACAAAAATATGAGAGTGTCACTTTATAATGTTGGTTAGGAGGAGTAATATTCTTAAGGGCCAAACTTAAAGTTATGTATTACTATTTCAAGAATACACACTTGGTTCAGAAACAGAACTTTGAACTTCATAAGACATTTGGACATTCCTTTCTTCTCTCATAATTATGACTATACCAAATATGTGCAAAATATAAGGTGTTCCTATTAATTCCTTTTGAATTTTACATAATCTCAATTTAAACATATGAGATTTATAATGAAATCAGAAAATGGTAATAGCTCAATGTATGTAATCTCTTTTTTGATGACTAAGTAATTACATAAACAATATTCTAAATTCTAAGCCAGTAGTAGTCTTATGTCTAAATATCTTTGTTTCCTACATCTCATTGTTTCTTTCTCTGATTTAGATCGAGGTACTGTGCAGAAGGTGGTTGTTCTTCCTTCTAACAGCTCTGCCAGCGGTGAGCTCATTCTGGAGGAGTTGGAAGTCTTTAAGGTTTGAACATCTATTCTATTAGCCCCAGCACACGCATGATAAATGCAACTCTTTAATCTTACAATCTCTTGGGGAGGGAAAAAAATTGATAAAAGATCAAATAAATGAATGTTATAAATTTTTGAGGGGAGGAAACACCAGATAAAATGAGAAATAACAAATATTCTTCTGAAGTAATTTTTAACATTTTAAGTTATCTTAGCATAAAAGAATTAGTTTTTTAGCTATCGTCACAACTTGAAGAATTGTGGTCATCATTATTTTTAAAGAATGAGTTCTTGTGGTCAAGGTCCAGAAGATTTGCCATGAAAGGGCTTTTATCATTTGCTTCACAAGCCACCGAGACCCAAATTCTTCCACATTATTGATTGTTAGATAAACTTTCTCATATTTTTTTAGCCAGTAACTTCAAGAAAAACTGCTGTTTTCTCTTATTTTATTGCTTTCAACTCAAATGTCACTCTAGTTAAATAAAACAAATGTTGTCTCTTAAAACTTCATGTTCTGTCTGAAATTGAGATTGCATTGTATTACTCTCTTTGTCCTTGAATTTGGGATAAAAAGAAAAAGAAAACACAACAAAAAACAGGCACATAGAAGAAGATTCAGTCCTGTAAGATGTAACCTACTGAGGGCAGAGTGCCAATTCTTTATGTGTCTGTGAGCCTGGAGAGCTGGTACATTATGTCCTGCAAATCCTTCTCTCCTTAAAGTATAGGTCATTGCAGTTTAAGTGGTCCCTCCTACCTGATTTGGAAAGATGGGTAAAGCACAGCCAGAGGATTTCAAAGAAACTTTGGTATGGAATCAATCCTACAGCAAACTTCTATTTCCAACTAAACCAATTAAGAAACAATGGCCACGGACACCAAAAGAGCAGAGTCAGCCTATACTGGAGTAAAAATAGCACTTCAAAGCCCCTGGGAGCAGCCTATTGCTAGTCCAGTAAGTTGCCTTGCTTTGTTGAGTGGACTCAGAATGTATTAACTTAATATATATTCCCCCAGTCACTAAAAATATTGGATTTATAAGCACATAAGTGATCAAGATACAATGATATTAGATTTTACTAACACATTTTAAATATGAAGAACTATTTTAAAAATCAAATCAAATACAGAAACTGAGGAATTCTGGCAATTTCCCAATATGTTATTAAGGTTACAATTTTTAATGCTAGACTAACTTTGGCATAAGGTTCCTTGTGGTTAGTGCATTAAAATTATGCTCATAAAATATTAACTATGTGCATTTAAGTGCCTTTTCTATGCCTTGCTTTGTAAAGAAATTGATTGTTTCATTGGATTAACCAAAACTGCATTTTACGTATAATATATATATAATATATTTCTTCTCATTCAATTCAATAGGGACAACTTGGATGGCCAAAATAGTATAAAGTACCTTATTCAGTAGTTTTCTTGAAAATAGCAAAAAGGCCGTATTGCAGCACTCCATTTTTAATTCTGAAATATATTTTTTTGATAATAAGGAAACATTAATTAAGTGAGTTTGACACAAACATTAATTAAGTGAGTTTGATAATAAGGAAACATTAATTGAGTTTTACATATGTTCTATGGAAAGGTCGTAGAAATGAGAGTTATTCTGATCATGTGCTAACTACTTATGAGTTATGCTGGTGTTATATCATAAAGAATAAACTCTCAGTGGAAAAATGGAGTCAGTCAAAATGCATGTTGGGGGACATCAACCCAAGAGAGACTAAAGAAGTTTGAGCTTCCTTCTGGATGCGTGTGCCAGTGATTGATATGGCTAAATTGAGAGAAACAGTTACCAAATACAGTTACTGTCTTCAGCATGGTGTTTGTGTCACATTTTCTGAGGTGAGGTGAAAATAATTGGGTGTGTATGATATACTGTGATGGGCACTTGAGGAAATAATACATTTAAACTGAAATAAATTCCTTAGCTAAGTGTTACACTGATATACTGCAGGAAACTCAATGTAAAAACCAGGCACTTTGTTTTTAAAGAGCGCAGAACCATAATATATTTTTTAATCCTCTGTTCAGAATATTTTCTGAAAATATGTCCAACTTCCCTAAACTTAATTTGAATTGGAGGTACAACTATTAGTAGTTGCCTAGGTGGATATAAATTGCAAAACTTGTTTTGTATGTGTGTATATTTCTGAATGAATGTCATGATCTGTTGCAACTGAGTATTTAAAGATATCACCATTTTCTTTTTAAAATGTTTGTAGGAACACACAACTCCAGAAAGTGAAATAATTATGGGCACAGTTGACTTTGACAGTGTGTTGCCACTTGACTTATTCAAATAAAACTTCACACATCTTTATCAGGTTATCACGACTCTAATTTTTAATCTTTAAAAGGAACTAATAATGTTTAAGAAGTAAAGTTAAGAATAGAGGAACTTTCAGAAAGGATGACTATTTCAGATAACTCTTAGGTTCTTTCACTAATTCACATTTATCAAAAGAGGACCTTACCTAACAATATTTCTTTGTATTCAACAAAGAGAATAAGTATGGCTCAGGCAAATACTTCTTGGCATAGCAACATTTGGCAGCTGAACAATAGTATCTTATGCAAAGTGCTGTGTTGAGGAGGGGTACCATTCCACAGCCCCCCCACCCCAAGTACCCAGATCCAATCCTGAGTTATGCGCTGTGTTCAATATTCCAAGATACAGTTTTTTCAGTTCTCTGAAATTTCTCAAATTTTCATTTTTTTCTAATGACTATATTGATAGATGTGTTATAATTGCCACTTTTTTTAGTTTAGGCCTATATTTGTGTAACAAATCTGTCCTTATTCTAAGCAGAGGAAATGTACTTTATAGACAATTACTGCTAAACTTTGAAACTATATGTGCATATAGAGAGAAATGATGATTTCTTGAATTTTAACAGAAACAAGAAAAGTTTTTGAATGTAAAATCTGTTTTAAGGATTATTTGAGCAACTAACAATGTTTTTCTAACTTTTTTAGAATCGTGCTCCTGTAACAACAATGAAAATTTCATCCAAAAAGGTAAAAACAACCCCATTTTTATTTTCTTTGTATATAAAAATTTTACTGTTGTGGAAGAATGTATTTTATAATTTCTGAAAATTTAATTTTACTATTAGCAAAATAATTAATACTGTTCATAGTATACCACACACTTAATTTTGATATGGAATTTAGCTTTAGTGGAAGACAAAATAGGCTTATTTTTGTACAGAAGTTCATCAGAGTAGAATATATATATATATATATATATATATATATATGCAGCAAGATATTCCAACATTTGTATATCCTCTATTCTCAAATATTACAGTGTATGAAGCCAACCAAAATAAAAATAATCTTTCTGAAGGAAGAATTTAGTATAATGTTTGGGCTACTGTAGCATCACGAACCTTCTCAGGGACTTGGAATGAGTAATCAATCCTCTTTTGAGTTCCTGTTGCTGTCACATGTTTGAAATATGCAGTACATTCTTTTATGCTTATTTCTAAGGAAATGCTATTTTATAGGGTTTACATGTCATTTAAAAAATCTGAATGTCTCAAATCTAAGCCATATCAGGGTTCAGGATCTGGGGAATAAATGTTTTACTATGATTATCAGAAATGTTTGATCTTCTAATTTGTGCCTTCACACGCAAATACACAATGATCATGGAGAGGAAAAGCCCAATTCCAATCTCTACATGTGCAAAACATGCACCTCTCCAGACCCCAAAGTTGCTATCTCTAAAACAAAAGTTCTAAGGGGCAGAGCAGTATAGTCAAAAATGGGGTAGGCTTCAGAATGGGACTGACATGCATTTGAACCCCAACGTGACCTTAAATTATAAACAAATTATTTTACTTCACTGACCTAAATTTCTGCCTCTGCAAGGTAATGCTCTCACAAATGAGTTAACTTATATAAATGACCTAAAACAAAATGGGTCTTCGGTAACTGCTGTTTGTAAGAGCCTAAGACTTATTTTTCTTGGAATATGGAATAAAGGTTTTATGTGTTGGCATAACTGATGATATAACTTTAGTGTTCTTCACCATATTTGGTCTGTTACAGATAAAGAAGTATTCCACAGTTAGTCTCGTACTCTTTTCACTTGACTAAATTTTATGAAGAAAAATAAATAGGGTACAAGGGAGCTAAAGATCTCATCTGTAAAAATGTTTGTATGGTGCATAACAAACATTTTCCCAAGTAACCAGAAGCCATTTGTCATTTTCCCCAGTGTCCTAGGGAGCTGATCCCAAGTCAGAATTGTCTTTGAAGTCAGCATGGAATCCCTTTGTTTACAGTAGTTTAATGGAAGGAGAAAGTATCAGAGCAAGATTCAAAACGGACACAAAGCCATTTGTGTGACATAGTAGTACAGTATACAATTATAGGTTTCAGCTCATAATTCAACTGGTGAACTTGTAATACACAATCCATTCCATTAAATTGCAGTGTACAGCACAAACATACACTGGAAAGACTGAGTATTAAATTTGTTTCAACATCTTATATTGTAGGTAATTTAAAATGTTTAATTAAAGCAATTAGATTCAGGGCAAGGTAATTGTTTGATTTGGGGGAGAATTCACTTACACAACTACGTATTGAATTATTTTTTCAGTGTGAAAGAACTACAAATTGCCAATGGTATTTTATATATATTTAAATTCCACGAATTTAGTACCTACTCTAATGCTCAAACTAAAAATTTTACTTTTCTTTTTATGCTCCTTTATTCTCTAATTTATCCTTGCATTCCATATAGCAGAAAATAGATTAATAAAAAAGATAATTTCTAGAATGGAATTACCTGTATCCTTTCCTCAAATAAACAAGTTTCCCTGAAATATTTTAATGAGGTTGATGCATTCACTGTATTATTTATTAATGTACTCAATGAACATTTATTTCAAATATTTCTAGAGAAATGATTATCGTCAAAACATGCAGTTGTTTTCTTATAGCTTGAATGTCTCAAATGGGGATCAGTAATTTTCAGCCTATTTTCTGAAAAATTCATTGATCTGAATAAAATAATTATTTTATATTACATGTGCTAGTCTGAGATGTGATTCAAATGATTAATTAGAATTGAAAATGTATAAATTGCTAGCTTGTTCATTGGTAGTTTACTAATACTATTGCTTAATATTCATTAAGCCTTTAGGTGCCAGAAACTATTCTAAGCATTTTATGTGGAGTTAGCCCTTATATTTAGTTCTTACATAAAATCTATGGAGTAAGTGCTATATTGTCTCAGTCTTACCAAAGAGGAAGCTGAGATTCAGAAAAGTTAACCAGCAAATTTGTGGTAGCTGGGATCTGAATCTCAGAGATGTGCCTCCAGAACCTGATAGACCAATGGTGCCCTCACTGATTTAATTTTAAATCTACATATAATTTTTAAATTTATATATAATTTTAAAATATTTTTATATATAATTTATATATAATATTTAAATTTATATATAATTTCTAAATTTATATACATATATACATACAGACACACACACATATACACACATATGTGTGCACATGTGCATGTATTCAAGTTCCAGCTTAGAAATTCTATGTTAACTTGAATTACATATTATCAGTCCTTTGTAAAATAAGGACTGTGAATTAGAAACATCCCTTCAACTCCTGAGAACTGCTTTATGCACAGCTAAAAGAGTTGGAGAAATATCATAATAAGCTCTTGCCACTGTACAAATGAAGGAGGATGAAATCTTTATTTATGACTTAGGCTGCTGAAGATCTTGAGATCATACAGAAAGTTTAAAACATGTCTAAATATAAATACTTACAGTCTTCTAAATAATTTTAAAATTGCTCTCAGTAATAAGTCACTTTCAAAGGCATGTGAAATTTTTTTTAATCTAATATTTTTATCTAATATTTACCATCTATTTTTTCTAAACATAAAAGTGCCCCTTATTTTAGACTCTACTTTTTCAAATTTACAAGGTAATGGTTTGCCAGACTTGAAGAATAAGAAAGCTGCCTTGTGCTTTGCCAAGAGACAGCATTCAAAGAAAAAAGGCAAACATCATAATTTAAATCTGTAATACATTAGCTCAAATCTGAGAGAACAATGAATCCCAATGTCTAAAATACATTACCATTCTACATGGTGCTCTGAACTTTTTTTTTAAACAGGAAAGTGGTAATGTTATAGGCATATTAACGTAGGAAAATTCTATTTATTTTGGCTTTATACCCTTCTGTACTTTGCTTCTTGTTTTTAGTCTATTTCAAAATGAATCCAAGGGTTTGTGGGCATATATTACATTGTGTTCCTGCTGGAAGTCCACTTTTAACTTCCACATCTGAAATAAATCACCATCATTCTTCTAATAGCAACAGTTGTATGTGAGCTCCAATGAAGGACTTTCCCAAGTATCTCTGCATCGCTGCCACATCTACGGTACAGCCTGTGCTGACTGCTGCCTGGCAAGAGACCCTTACTGCGCCTGGGATGGCCATGCTTGCTCTAGGTTCTATCCAACCGGGAAACGGTGAGTATTAATATTCAGCTGAAAATCAAAATTGACATCATCAGACAATTAAGCAATGCTCCACATTATTAAAATCAGTTCTATTGCAGTACTCTGTAAAATGATACTAAAAGTAGTAGCTAAGTTTAGCACCATATGTAGTCTTTGAATAAAGAAAATGGCCATTCATAGAAAACAAACTTATGGTTACCAAGGGAGACAGAGGGGTGGGGGTTGGGAGGAGATAAATTAGGAGTTTGCGATTAACATATTAAAAAAAACAGCAACAACAAAACAGAAAATGGCCCTGCTTTATAACTTGAGATTCTCACAGACATATTAGAATGCAGTACTTTGGAAAAATTCCTTTCTCCTTTTAACATTCCTCTGCAACACAATCCGCACCTCAAATATTTCAAGCAGCATTTAACTCTCACATTACCTAATTTTTATCTTTTTTGTTTTATATGCTTCAGATATCCTTAAATCTAACTTTCCTAGGATTTCCCTGGCCGCTTAATTCCCCTGTAATCAAATGCTTGTCCTACTTCAGGCAACAGGAGCATCGCTCCAGAATGGGTACCATGAACACTTTCAAAACCTTGATGACCATGCTTTACCCCTTAGAATGGTGAGTGCATGACTGCTGGTTAGATTAAGAGGTTAAGGCAGTCTGAGGCATAGTGCCTTTTATCCAAGAGAAGACTTAGGCAGGAAACTCTGAACCAACTTGCACCAAGTTGGAAGGAAACACCAGTAGTGAAATTATAGAACAAAGAATAAGCAGAATTTAGGTTTAACCAAGGTCACAGCTATTTTCAGTCAAAATTTGATATGGGTCATAATAGGTGACAGGAGGAAAACCTATAAAACACAGGTCATCAGGAGAGAGCAAATAGGACCAGCCTTGAGCACCAGTGATATTTCAAGTAAAATCACTGGGGTGATGGTGTTTTATACCTCCTTTATTCTCTGTTAAAGATATAGGCCTGGGCTTCCCTGGTGGTGCAGTGGTTGAGAGTCCGCCTGCCGATGCAGGGGACACGGGTTCATGCCCCGGTCCGGGAAGATCCCACATGCCACGGAGCAGCTGGGCCCGTGAGCCATGGCTGCTGAGCCTGCACATCCGGAGCCTGTGCTCCTCAATGGGAGAGGCCACAACAGTGAGAGGCCTGCATACCACAAAACTAACAAACAACAACAAAAAAGATATAGGCCTTAAAGGACTTGACAGATTAAAACAACCCTAGCACTTCTGCATATCAAGATTATTCTGATCTTTTTATCTATTACTTCAATAAATTTGTATCATGAGACAATTATTTGCCAGGCAGTATTCTAGAGCTAGGCATATAACAGGAAAAAAACTAACAACAAAAGGACAAAAATCTCTGCCTTAGGGATAATAAGTTCTAGAGGGGGAATACAGACAATTAACAAATAAAGAAAGAAACCCCCCAGTATATCAAATAATGATAAGACCTATAACTTTTATAAGAGCAGGGAAAGGAGATAGGGCATGTGGAAGCAGGGGATTGCATTGTTAAATGGGTGGGCAGGGGAGGCCTTACTGAAGGTATATTTGAACAAAGGCTTGAATGTGATGATGAATGATACCATGAGGTGATACCACCATTATTCGGGAGAACAGCATTTCGGAGAGAGGGGCCAGAAATCCTTAAAGCTTAAGTGTGCCAGGATTGTCCAAAAAACAACACCAAGACTAATGGGGCAATACTGGAATGAGAAAAAAAAAGGGTAGGGAGAAAAAAAAAGGGTAGGAAGAAAAGGGATCAGAATGCCAGATGACGTAGGACTTAGTAAATCATTGAAGGTCCTTTATTTAGAGTTAAATGGGAAACTGCTGAGAGTTTTTGTGCTCAGGAGTGATATTATTTGACTTTTGGTTTAAAAAGATCGTCTGGTTGGGTTTGGCTGTGATTGAAGTCTTGAGATGGGAAGAAGATGTGGGAAAGAAGAAATAGAAGCTGCAAGACAGTTAGGCTACTAACTAATGATCCAAGTGAGATACAATGTTGGCTTGCAAAGGGATGATAGAAGTGGAGGTAGCCAAAAGTGGTCTGATTCTGGATAGGGTTCAAGGGTTCACAGAATCTGCTGACATATTACATGTAGGGATGTTAGAGAAACAGAGGACTCAAAAATGAGCAAGTTTTCAGAACTGAGCATCAGAAGTATGTACATGTCATTTCCTGAGAAAGAGAAGACTGTGGAAGGAGCAGGTTTGTGGAGAGAAAGATAATGTTAAGTTAATGCTGCCTATGAGATATTCAAGTGGAGATGTTGTGTAGGCAATTAGAAATATGAATCTGGAGTAGGGAAAAGTGGCCTGGATAATTTCAAAGTCTACAGATTAAAGGTAACCCCTATCAAAATTCCAATGACATTTTTCACAGAAATAGAACACGCAATCCTAAAGTTTGTATGGAACCACAAAAGACCCTGAATATCCACAGGAATCTTGAGGAAGAAGAAAAAGCTGATTGAATCATGCTCCCTGACTTTAGACTATACTACAAAGCTAGAGTAATCAGAACAGTATGGCATTGGCATAAAAACAGGCACATAGATCAAGGGAAGAGACGAGAGCCCAGAAACAAACCCAAGCATATATACTCAATTAATTTACAACCAAGGAGCCAAAAATATACAATGTGGAATGGACAGGTGCTTCAATAAATAGTATTGAGAAAACTGGACAGCCACATGCAAAAGAATGAAACTAGACTACTCTCGTACACCACACCCAAATATTTACTCAAAATGAACTGAAGACTTAAACATAAGACATGAAACCACAAAACTCCTGAAAGAAAATGTAGGTAGTAAGCTCATTGATATGTCTTGGTGATTAGTTCTTGGATCTGACTCCAAAAGCAAAAGTAATGAAAGCAAGAATAAACAAGTGGGACTATATCAAACTAAAATGCTTCTGCACAGCAAAGAAATCCATCAACAAAATGAAAAGGCAACCTTCTGAATGGGAGAAAATATTTGCAAAACATATATCCTATAAGGGGTTATTATCCAAAATGTATAAAGAGGAGGCGGAGTCAAGATGGCCGTGTGCGAAGATGCAGAGTTAGTGTCTCCCCACAACTAGGGCACCTGCTGGCCACTGGTGGGGGACTCTGATGCTGAAGGAGATGGGAGGAACCCCAAAGTGAACCAGCAGGACGTAGGGGGACTGAGGGGATAGAAGAAGTGGAAGCCAGATAGGATCTGTGCCCCTGAGGCCAAGGAGATCAGGAGAGGCAGGCAGGAGGGGCCCTCCCAGACCAGAGGAGCAGGAGACGAGAGGACGGCATTTCCCTGCCCACTCATGCCCAAGAAGCCTGCTGGGATCCCAGGTGAGGTCCCCCGCCCTCTGAGAACAGGGGTGGGGGGCACACCTGGGCCCCTTCTGTTCCATTGAGCCTAAGCCCCACACCCCCACAGCCCCCAGGGACTTTTCCAGCCTTGGCTGTGGAAGGCAGGGCCTAAGCAAGGGCGAGGTTTGGCCCCACCCACCGCCCAAACCTCGCCCTTGCTTAGGCCCTGCCTTCCACAGCCAAGGCCTTCCCCCCCCCATTTTTTTTCTTTTCCCTCCTCCTCTTTTTTACTATTGTGGTACTAATGTACCTTCCAGTTGTTGATTCATCTACATTTTTACTTTTATATTCTTCCTAACATATCTGTTAGTTTCCTAGTCTAATTTTATTTTTTACTTTGCTATTATTCTTTTTTTTTTTTGCCACCCCAGGTGTTTTGCGGGATCTTGGTTCACAAACCCAGGGTTGGGCCAAAGCTCCTGCAGTGGGAGCTCTGAGTCCGAACAACTGGACTAACAGAGAACCTCAGATCCTAGGGAATATTCATCAGAGTGAGGTCTCGCAGAGTTCCTTGTCTCAGCACCAAGACCCAGCTCTACCCAATAGCCGAAAAACTCCAGTGTTGGAAGCCTCAGGCCAAACAACCAGTAAGATAGGAACACAATCCCACTCATAAAAAAAAAAAAAATGACACAGCAAAAATATATGTCACAAATGAAGGAGCAAGGTAAAAACCTACAAGACCAAATAAATGAAGAGGAAATAGGCAATCTACCTGAAAAAGAATTCAGAGTAATGATAGTAAAGATGATCCAGAATCTCAGAAATAGAATGGAGGCACGGATTGAGAAAATATAAGCAATGTTTAACAAAGATCTAGAAGAACTAAAGAACAAACAAACAGAGATGAACAACACAATAACTGAATTGAAAAATGCACTAGAAGGAATCAATAACGGAATAACTGAGGCAGAAGAACGAATAAGTGAGCTGAAAGACAAAATTGTGGAAATAACTTCCAAGGAGCAGAATAAAGAAAAAAGAATGAAAAGAATTGAAGACAATCTCAGAGACCTCCAGGACAGCACTAAACACACCAACATTCAAATTATAAGGGTCCCAGAAGAAGAAAAAAAAAAAGAAAGGGTCTGAGAAAATATTTGAAGAGATTATAGTTGAAAACTTCCCTAACATGGGAAAGGTAATAGTCACCCAAGTCCAGGAAGCACAGAGACTCCCATACAGGATAAACCCTAGGAAAGATACACCAAGACACATATTAATCAAACCAACAAAAATTAAATTCAAAGAAAAAATATTAAAAGCAGCAAGGAAAAAACAAAAAAACAACATACAAAGGAATCCCCATAAAGTTATCAGCTCATTTTTCAGCAGAAACTCTGCAGGACAGAAGGGAGTGGCAGGATATACTTAAAGTGATGAAAGAGAAAAACCTACAATCAAGATTACTCTACCCAGAAAGGATCTCCTTCAGATTCGATGCAGAAATGAAAAGCTTTTCAGAAAGCAAAAGCTAAGAGAATTCAGCACCACGAAACCAGCTTTAGAACAAATGCTAAAGAAACTTCTCTGAGCAGGAAACACAAGAAAAGAAAAAGACCCACAAAAACAAACCCAAAACAATTAAGAAAATGGTCATAGGAACATATGTATCAATAATAACCTTGAATGTAAATGGATTAAATGACCCAACCAAAAGACACAGACTGGCTGAAAGGATACAAAAACATGACCTATATATATGCTGTCTACAAGAGACCCACTTCAGACCTAGGGACATATACAGACTGAAAGTGAAGAGATGGAAAAAGATATTCCATGAAAATGGAAATCAAGAGAAAGCTGGAGTAGCAATACTCATATCAGATAAAATATACTTTACAATAAAGACTGTTACAAGAGATAAGGAGGGACACTACATAATGATCAAAGGATCAATCCAAGAAGAAGATATAACAATTATAAATGTTTATGCACCCAACATAGGAGCACCTCAATACTTAAGGCAAATGCTTAACAACCATGAAAGGAGAAATCAACAGTAACACAATAATAGTAAGGGACTTTAACACCCCACTTACACCAATGGACAGATCATCCAAACAGAAAATAAATAAGGAAATACAAGCTTTAAATGACACAATAGACCAGATAGATCTAGCTGATATTTATAGAACATTCCACCCAAAAGTGGCAGAATACACTTTCTTCTCAAGTGCACATAGAACATTGTCCAGGATAGATCATATCTTGGGTCTCAAATCAAGACTTGGAAAATTTAAGAAAATTGAAATCATATCGAGCATCTTTTCTGACCACAATGCTATGAGATTGGAAATCAATTACAGGAAAAAAATGTAAAGAACACAAATACATGGAGGCTAAACAGTGCGCTACTAAATAACCAAGAGATCACTGAAGAAATCAAAGAAGAAATAAAAAAATACATAGAAACAAATGATAATGAAAACACGACAACCCAAAACCTATGGGCCACAGCAAAAGCAGTTCTAAGAGAGAAGTTTATAGCAATACAATCTCACCTCAAGAAACAAGAAAAATCTCAAATAAACAATCTAACCTTACACTTAAAACAACTAGAGAAAGAAGAACAAAGAAAACCTAAAGTCAGTAGAAGGAAAGAAATCATAAAGATCAGATCAGAAATAAATGAAACAGAAATGAAGAAAACAATAGCAAAGATCAATAAAACTAAAAGTTGGTTCTCTGAGAAGATAAAATTGATAAACCCTTAGCTAGACTCATCAAGAAAAAAAGGGAGAGGAAGTAAGTCAATAAAAATAGAAGTGAAAAAGGAGAAATCACAACTGACACTGCAGAAATACAAAGGATTATAGAGACTACTACAAACAACTATATGCCAATAAAATGGACAACCACAAGGAAATGGACAAATTCTTGGAAAGGTACAATTTTCCAAGACTGAACCAGGAAGAATAAGAAAATATAAAAAGAACTATCACAAGTAATGAAATTGAAACCGTAATTAAAAATCTTCCAACAAACAAAAGTCCAGGACCAGATGGCTTCACAGGAGAAATCTATCAAACTTTTAGAGAAGAGCTAACACCTAACCTTCTCAAACTCTTCCAAAAAATTGCAGAGGGAGAAACACTCCCAAATTCATTCTATGAAGCCACCATCACCCTGATACAAAACCAGAAAAAGATATCACAAAAAAAGAAAATTATAGACCAATATCACTGATGAACATAGATGCAAAAATCCTGGACAAAATACTAGAAAACAGAATCCAATAACACATTAAACGGATCATACACCATGATCAAGTGGGATTTATCACAGGGATGCAAGGATTCTTCAATATACGCAAATCAATCAATGTGATACACCACATTAACAAATTAAGGAATAAAAACCATATGATCGTCTCAATAGATGCAGTAAAAGCTTTTGACACAATTCAACATCATTTATGATAAATGCTCTCCAGAAAATGGGCATAGAGGGAACCTACCTCAACATAATAAAGGCCATATATGACAAACCCACAGCAAACATCATACTCAATGGTGAAAAATTGAAAGCATTTCCACTAAGATCAGGTATGAGATAAGGGTGTCCACTCTCACCACTCTTATTCAACATAGTTTTGGAAGTCCCAGCCACAGCAATCAGAGAAGAAAAAGAAATAAAAGGAATACAAATTGGAAAAGAAGAAGTAAACCTGTTACTGTTTGCTGATGACATGATACTATACATAGAAAATCCTAAAGATGCCACCAGAAAACTACTAGAACTAATCATGAATCTGCTAAGGTTGCAGGATACAAAATTAATGCACAGAAATATCTGGCATTCTTACACACCAACAATGAAAAATCAGAAAGAGAAAGTAAGGAAACAATCCCATTCATCACTGCAACAAAAAGAATAAAATACCTAGGAATAAACTGCCTAAGGAGGCAAAAGACTTGTGCTCAGAAAACTGTAAAACACTGAAGAAAGAAATCAAAGATGACAAAAACAAATGGAGAAATATACCATGTTCTTGGATTGGAAGAATCAATATTATGAAAATGACTGTACTATCCAAAGCAATCTACAGATTCAATGCAATCCCTATTGAACTACCAATGGCATTCTTCACAGAATTAGAACAAAAATTTTTACAATTTGTATGGAAATAGAAAAGACCCTGAATAGCCAAAGCAATCTTGAGAAAGAAAAAGGGAGTTGGAGGAATCAGGCTCCCTGACTTCAAACTATACCACGAAGCTACAGCAATCAAGACAGTATGGTACTGGCACAAAAACAGAAACATAGATCAATGGAACAAGATAGAAAGCCCAGAGATAAACCCATGTACCTATGGTCAACTAGTCTATGACAAAGGAGGCAAGGATATACAATGGAGAAAAGACAGTCTCTTCAATAAGTGGTGCTGGGGAAACTGGAAAGCTACATGTAAAAGAATGAAATTAGAACACTCCCTAACACCATACACAATAATAAACTCAAAATGGATTAAAGACTTAAATGTAAGACCAGATACTATAAAACTCTTAGGGAAAACATAGGAAAAACACTCTTTGACATAAACCACAGCAAGATCTTTTTTGACACACCTCCTAGAGTAATGGAAATAAAAACAAAAATAAACAAATGGGACCTAATAAAACTTAAAAGCTTTTGCACAGCAAAGGAAACTATAAACAAGACAAAAAGAGAACCCTCAGAATGGGAGAAAATATTTGCAAATGAAACAACAGACAAACGAGTAGTCTCCAAAATATACAAACAGCTCATGGAGCTCAATATCAAAAAACAAACAATCCAGTTAAAAAATTGGCGGAAGATCTAAATAGACATTTCTCCAAGGAAGACATACAGATGGCCAAGAGGCACATGGAACGATGTTCAACATCACTAATTATTAGAGAAGTGCAAATCAAAACTACAATGAGGTATCACCTCACACTGGTTAGAATGGGCATCATCAGAAAATCTACAAACAACAAATGCTGCAGAGGGTGTAGAGAAAAGGGAACCCTCCTGCACTGCTGGTGGGAATGTAAACTGATACAGCCACTATGGAGAACAGTATGGGGGTTCCTTAAAATAATAAAAATAGAACCACCATATGACCCAGCAATCCCACTACTGGGCATATACCCTGAGAAAACCATAATTCAAAAAGAGACATGTACCACAATGTTCATTGCAGCACTATTTACAATAGCCAGGACATGGAAGCAACCTACATGTCCATCCACAGATGAATGGATAAGGAGATGTGGCACATATATACAATGGAATATTACTCAGCCATAAAAAGAAATGAAATTGAATTATTTGTAGTGAGGTGGATGGACCTAGAGTCTGTCATATAGAGTGAAGCAAGTCAGAAAGAGAAAAACAAATACCTTATGTTAACGTATATATGTGGAATCTAAAAAAAAAAAAAAATGGTACTGACGAACCTAGTTTCAGGGCAGAAATAAAGAGGTAGATATAGAAAATGGACTTAAGGACATGGGGTCAGAGGGTGAAGCTGGGGCGACGTGAGAGTAGCATCAACATATATACACTACCGAATGTGAAATAGTTGGCTGATGGGAAGCAGCAGCATAGCACAAGGAGATCGGCTCAGTGGTTTGCAATGACCTAGAGGGGGTGGGATAGGGAAGAGGGGTGGGAGCCTCAAGAGGGAGGGGATATGGGGACATGTGTATGCATATGGCTGATTCGCTTTGTTGTGCAACAGAAACTAACACAGTATTGTGAAGCAATTATACTCCAATAAAGATCTATTAAAAAAAAGTATAAAGAATTCATACCACTCAATAGCAAAAATACAAATAATTTGATTAAAAATGGTCAGAAGATCTGAACAGACATTTTCCAAGAAGACATACAGATAAACAAGGGGCACATGAAAAGATGTTCAGAATCACTAATCATTAGAGAAATGCAAATCAAAAACCACAGTGAGTTATCACCTCATACCTGTTAGAATGGCTATCATCAAAAAGTCAAAAAATAACGAGTGTTACCGTGGATGTGGAAGAAAGGGAACCCTTGTGAACTGTTGATGTGAATGTAAATTGGTGCACCCACTGTGGCAAAGTGTATAGGTTCCCGAAAAAAATAAAAATAGAACTACCATGCAATCCAACAATTCCACTTGTGGGTACTTATCCAAAGAAAACAAAAACACTAATTCAAAAAGATATATGCTCCCACATGTTTATTGCAACATTATTTTCAATAGCAAACACATGAAAACAACCCAAGTGTCCATCAGTGGATGAATGAATAAAGAAGATATGGTAGATAAATAGATAGATAGATAGATTGATAGGTACATACTTACATACACACACACAATGGAATACTCTTCAGCCATAAAAAATGATGGAATCTTGCCATTTCTGACAACATGGTTGGACCTTGAGGGCATTATGCTAAGGAAAATAAGTCAGACAGAGAAAGACAAATACTGTGTGATCTCACTTTTATGTGGAATTTTAAAAACAACAACAAAAGCGAGCTCATAGATACAGAGAACAAATTTGTGGTTGCCAGAGGTAGGGGTGGTGGTGGTGGGAAAAATGGGCAAAAGGGGGTCAGAAGGTACAGACTTCCAGTTACAAAATAATTGTCATGGGTATGTAAGGTAAAGCATGGTGACTGCTTAATAATACTGTAGTGCATATTTGAAAGTTGCTAGGAGAGTAGATCTTAAAAGTCCTCATCATAGGAAAAAAAAACCCTTTTGTAATTGACTATGTAAGGTGACAGATGTTAACTAGACTTACTGTGGTGATCATTTTGCAATATATATAAATATGAAACTGTACACCTGAAACTAATATAATGTTATATGTCAATTATACCACAGTTTTTCAAGTACAGATAGGAAAAAAAACATGTATCATGGGCTGAAAAAGAAACTAAGGATTTAAGGAGCTATCTTGATACCTCTAGCAGTGTCTTAATTCTATCACAGAGATCCAAAACAATACTGTATATATATATATACACACATATATATATATATCCATTCTAATAGGTGTGAGGTGATATCTTATTGTGGTTTTGACTTGTGTGTGTGTGTGTACATATACACACATATATAAGGTATTCCTTGGCCTACGCTTACCTGTCTTTGGCTAGCATACTGGGAGTTTCATTAAAACTATCTATATGGGCTTCCCTGGTGGTGCAGTGGTTGAGAGTCCGCCTGCCGATGCAAGGGACACGGGTTCGTGCCCCGGTCTGGGAAGATCCCACGTGCCGCGGAGTGGCTAGGCCTGTGAGCCATGGCTGCTGAGCCTGTGCATCTGGAGCCTGTGCTCCACAACGGGAGAGGCCATAACAGTGAGAGGCCCGCGTACCGCAAAACAAACAAACAACAACAAAAAAAAACTATCTATACTATTTAAATTCTCCAAATTATTCCCAAACTTTTTTAAGCATACAGTTATAGTGAATACAAAACATGTTTGCTGCTGTTTGTAAAATTCCCATATGTAGCATTTGTTTTCTTTAGAGATTAAATAGTAATATGAAAATGATCATTTGGAGTATTTTTCATTTTCTTTAATAGTGTTAACTTACCTGGTTTTATTTCGATTGCACTATCTAACTGGAACACAAGGATCATGTAGAGGAATTCATAGGAATGAAAAACAAAAACATGTTCTTTGTATGGAAACAAAGAAGTACAGTTACACTTGGAAGTCAATGGAGGTTATATTTTGACATAATAGAGTTGTTAAGTATCATTGGCTCGGTAGTTTCTCTTTTTTAAAAAAAGTTTTTTCATAGTAAACAACATAAGCATTTTTCCTCTTCACCCTCAACTACCTTTATTTGTGCATCTGTATCAAATATTACAATTTAATCTCAAATGTTATTTATTATGGATTCAGACATGAAGTTGGAAACTTTAAGACAAGATAATCAGTTCATCCTTAAAGTAAATATCTGCTTTTTTACACAAGAAGTAGATGATTTCATTGTTTATCCAAAAGAATAGACTATAATGGCAGAAACATTGGCAACTTGAGCCAAATCCCCAATCCTAAATGCAATATAATATGACTGTCTACCCTCATGCTTTCACAATGCTATACAAATGCCTGAAAGGGAATCGACACATATAGAAAGCTCAGATGGCTGCCTTGTTGTTTTCATCATTTAAGCCAAGCCATAACAATGGTATTTGAATGGTATTTGAATGTCTGGAAGCTATGTGATACTGCAAATTCAGATCGCCCAGCTTGGAGGTTCATGTACTTGAGTAAACCGTAACACAGTGCTGATCACAGGACAATAAGTTTAACCATTGTGAGTGATATTGCTTGTCTAGATGGCTGAAAATGACCAGTTCAGCCATAAGAACTGTCATATGGTTCTCATATAATATACGCTCACAAGTTAGCTGGTAGTAAATAATGCTGTGACTTCAAAATATAGCAAATACAATGCAGTAAAAACCTGACATAGGATCTATTCTAAAATACAGTATTAATCTTAATTTCTGAGACAAGAGTGACTTCCACTAGTTTGTGTGTGTGTGATTGTAAAGAAATATACAATTGAATAAGCATCATGTGGCTTTTTGGGAGAAACAATACTTAAATGACACAAAAATTGTACTCATATTTTCATAAATAGATGTATATAATCCCTTGATTATTTAAACTATTAACTATTTGCTGTAACCTTAAAATAATTTTTTTCATTATCATTGACTTTGAGGTTCATTTTGCTTTGCAAATTTTATAAACCCAGTGTGATTTTAATATTTCCCTTCTTCTTACTGAATATTTTAATTTATCATTAAGGTTAAAAATATTAAGAGACTTAACTAACCCAATTAAGTGGTATGCTTATCCATATATACTTTTCAGCACTGATAATAAACAACTGATCTACCCCTGTACTCCCAATGTTCGAAGAGTGTTGCCTTTCTTCTCTCTAATAACCATGTTCATGTCCACGATTCATTGCTAAGAGAATTTCAGTTGCTCTATTTTGATTTGTTGCACTATGTAATACAATTGAAGCTAATATGTAAGTGAATCTAAGACAAGAAATTAAATAGTTTGCAAGTAACTTTAATTTAAATAATGACCAACTTACAAAGGATGTAACTAAATTTTTGAAATGCTTAAGTTGGTGATATGTAACAACTAAATACCCTGAGTGAACCTTGATTGGATCCTGAATAAACTTTAAAAACTTCATAAGGGATATTTTGGGGACAAGTAGTGAAATTTTAATATAAAATGTGTATTATATAGTATTATTAAATAAATATTGATATCTTTAGTATAATAATGATATTGTTCTTATGTACAGAAATTACTTATTCTTAGAAGACACATACATTTAAGGGTGTAAAATTATCATGTCTGCAACTTATTTTCCAAAGATTTTCATATATGTGCATACACAGTATATACATGACATATACTTGCATATGAGAGAAAAAATAAATATGGCAAAACACGATTTATGAGTCTAGGTATACCATCATTCATTGTATTCATATATCCACTTTTCTGTAGTCTTGAAATTTTTCAAAATAAAAACGTGAAGGAAAATTCTTATTCTAGTAAATGAAAATTTTTGCTTAGCTTTATACTAAAAATCCATGTTCTCTGTATCTCTTGTTCTGGAAACTTTTTAGTATCTCTGGAAATGGTTTGAAAGCATTGACTTTTGTAAGAGAATTGTACTTATTTAAGAAAAAATTATAAGGAGGAAGATGCTAGTGAGTTTATACTTTGGAGTTATCATCTTAGAAAATTTTCTATGAATGTCTCTAAAATAAAAATTTACAATATTAACTTGGAATCTAGCATTTACCCAGGATGTACACATAATAGGAGGTTCATCTATCACAAGTGGTAGATGGGGAGAGTCTGAATTAATTCAGATTGAAAACAAGGTTAAGTACCCACACTGTATTGGAAGCATTGAACAAAAAAATGCAGATAATCAGACCACCTTTCTTTATGAAAGCTTAGGCAATCAGAAGGTTGCAAAATTTAAACTGAAGTCTTTTAAATGTGGTATAATTGGCGATGTTAATTCTAAGTCACTTGTATATACTTCTGTGCTTTATAGGAGGAGCCGACGACAAGATGTGAGACATGGAAATCCATTGACTCAATGCAGAGGATTTAATCTGAAAGGTAATTAAAAGTGGTCAGACTTGGTAAAGACTAACAGTGCTCAGTATCACATTTCAGTAAGGGAAACCTTGTAATAGATTCAAGTATGTCATTTTAAAGAAAGATTCACTATAAAAAATTAGTGGTATTCATATATGGTAATTAAAAATTAAATATTATTTGTATGTATACTAAGAATTTTGTAAAACAAAAGTCCGGGAACACAGATACTTTGGATATGTTAGTAGGTAAGTCTTTCACAAAGATAGTAATTATAGATTTTCTTAGACATTATTTTCTTTCTGAAGAAAAAAATTTACTTATTTTATTGTTTACCACTGAAGAAAATATAACATCTTGGTTTTTTGTTTTTTACTGTGTTAAATTACATAACGAAATTTACTATTTTAACCATTTTACAGTGCACAGTTCCGTGGCATTAAGTACATTCACAATGTTGTGCAACCAACACCACAACTTTTTCATCATCCCGAAGTTAAACTCCATAACCATTAAACACTAACTCCCTATTCCCCCTTCCCCAGCTTCTGGCAACCACTGTTCTAATTTCTGTCTCTATGAATCTGAATACTCTAGATATCTCATATAAGTGGAATCATACAATATTTGTCCTTTTGTAAATGGCTTATTTCACTTAGCCTAATGTCTTCTTCAGGTTTCATTCATGTTGTAACATGTGTCAGAATATTTTTTTTCCTGTTTAAGGTGAAAACATAATCCATTGTATGTATAATATATATCGCATTTTGTTTACCCACTCATCCATCAATGAACACTTGCACTGCTTCCAAAAGTTGGCTATTATGAATTATCCTGCTCTGAACATGGGTGTACTTTAGTGCCTTGGTTTTACAGTTTACAACCATTCCATTTACTTCTGGCAGTCCTGCCTTGTATCTTACAATTAATCTAATTCCTTTCTTCCCATCCTGACATGGAGATATTATGTTATTATACTTTTCCCACTGACCCCCTCCCTCCACCTCCACCCCACCAACAGAGGGACCTTCCTCCAGGCTCACCAAGGTGCTACAGAGGTACTGTTGTTAACTGTTAACACTGAGATTCCTGTTGCTAATCTTTTTGAGTCTGGGCATTTTTGTTTTTATTTAAAGAATGAAATTCTTGTCACTAACTACACTAACTACAAGAAGAAAATTGAGACACGTTTTGCTTAATTGTTCCATACATCTAATTGAGGGAATAAAGCCAGGTTACTATTTCTCTGTTTGCTGAGTATTTTATAAATCCGAGTGTCAGTCATAGTGGTAAGAGTATTTGCAGCGGAGGTAATGATGAACAAACAGCAATGTTGACTTTGTGTCAAAACCTGAGCTAAGTGCTTTTTCATGGATTATTTCAGTGCTCAAGAAATTATTCTTAAGTAAGGTCTATTCCTATTCCCACTTTATGAAAGAGAATTCTGCCCATGTCTAAGCTACCACATGATTATACTAAATACTCTTCCTAATTTAAGAATTTCAGTAAAGAATGTCTGAAAATGTCTGTTTTAGAACCAAGTAAAACTGAAGCACAGAGATATTAAATAACTTCTCTAAGGTTACACAGCCAGTAGTGATAAAGTCAAGATTTTACCTCGGCTAAAATCTGATTTCAAAGATCGTTTTCTCAACCATTACATCCCACTGTGGCCACACCTTGCTTTCTGCCTTTTCTGCCTTTCCGAATTTAATCTATACCACACTGAGTATGGAGTTTAAGGGTGGGATGAACTTGGCTTCAGTATTGCCTGGCACTTACTGATTCTTTAACTAGGATATGTGTCCTCATAACTCACAGCCTCAATTTGTTCAGCTATGAAAAGCTGAGAAAATTTAATTCACAAAGATGTTATAATAATTAAATGTTCAAGATGATATTAAGTGTATTCCTTCGTGTAAAGTAATTCTTGAATAAACACTGATTCCCTTATATCTTTCTCTCCTTGCCTTTAGCTTAAACAAACCAGGCAAACAATGTATAATAGTCTGCTTGTTAAATGATTAAGACTGCCTTTGGGGTTTGCCATAGTCGCTCACAATTTTATAGAGAAACAAACATTCAAATAATAGAATTCCATTGTCATCCTCTCTCCTTTTATTTTTGCTCTTCAGCATATAGAAATGCAGCTGAAATTGTTCAGTATGGAGTAAAAAATAACACCACTTTCCTTGAGTGTGTCCCTAAGTCTCCACAGGCATCTATCAAGTGGTTGTTACAGAAAGACGAGGACAGAAGGAAAGAGGTAAGTAACTCAGCAGAGCAGCAATCAGTCAGGGCTTTGGAAAGAGCATTAAATCACCATCCCTCAGTGAGGTTCAGATCAAATGGAAAAGGAAAGACATATGAACATCCTTTAATGTCTCTGGGATGACAAGTGCCACCTTCTTTAAAATGCTTTGTCCACAGAGTTGACGGATTAATTAGAAATCCTTTCTTCCTGCTCACCTCGATAACACAGTGATTAAAACAAGAGCTTGTGCACTCAGATGGGGGTATTGATGTGAGGTAGCATTTGTAAAAGAAACAAGATGTGTGCAAATCCAGAAGCTAAGTTCTCATACAACAGCTTTGTGTGATTCACAAGATAAAAGGGGCTTTTAAAAAAGTTCAATTTTCCTCAGCAGGAAATGGTAAAGAGCATTTTTCTGCTGTGTGGTAATCTGTTTCCATTGCTTTATTATTCATAACTCCTGGGGTTTTGTTAGGTAATATGTGGAATCACTGTGTATGAGACCATTGCCTTTATTTACTGATATGTAATAAAAACCTCGATTTTCAAATAAAAGGACACTTATATTATTAACCTTTCACTGATTGTAAAGAGCTGCTTTAAAAGGAAAACATTGTAGGGCTTCCCTGGTGGCACAGTGGTTGAGAGTCCACCTGTCGATGCAGGGTACACGGGTTCGTGTCCCGGTCCGGGAGGATCTCACATGCCGCGGAGCGGCTGGGCCCGTGAGCATGGCCGCTGAGCCTGCGCATCTGAAGCCTGTGCTCCGCAATGGGAGAGGCCACAACAGTGAGAGGCCCGCGTACCGCAAAAAAAAAAAAAAAAAAAAAAAAAGGAAAACATTGTAAAACAGCATAGAGTGAAATATTATAAATAATGAATTCCATAATATTGATATCACGTTGTCCTGACAAATGAAAGGATAAGAAGAAAAATATATATGTATATATAAACCGTTAAAGTAGCCTAGCCTGCAGTGGTACTAACAGTACATCATAAAGTCTGATGTAGCAAAGAGAAAATAGAGCCTTCTGCATTTGTGTGTGTTCTATTGTAGGCAGTTTTCATACTACATATTAGATTAATGAGGGCTATGTAGAATGGATACAATCCCAAGATATAGAATACAGGCATTGCATCAAAATTACTGAAACAGATGTTGGCTCTTTATGAGAAAATACTTCCCAATTCTCAGACCTGCCTATCCAAAGATGTTATGAGCTGTTTAGGAAATTTTGTGTCCCCTGTCACTGGAATATTAAACCATAGGCTGATGAACACTTGCATAAGATGAGACATAACTATCAAAGATGAGCTCCATGCACTTCAGGGCCCCTTCTTGCCCCAGATTTCCATGATATTAAATTTTTTTTTTTAGTTTTTTCATTCATAAAAAATTATTGTTTGAGACCTATTTTCTTTGCTATCAAATCTGTCATCAAATTAGTCTTGAATTGTCTGTAGTCTAATTAATTTAAAATTATTTTGAATGGATATGGAGCATAAGAATAATTGCCTTGCAAAGTAATCTGGGGTAAAATTCATAAAGTACTATGATGATTATCATACAGAAATGGAATTCTTAGATTAGCACATGACATGTGGACATGAACCATCCTTCCAGAGAAAGTCTGTATGTGTGTATGTGAATTGGAAATCCAAAACTCAAACGGGGGCTTACCTAACATAGATAACATGCTTTTCTTTTATTCAGTAGAAAGTCCAGTGGAATAATATATAATGAGTGAATGTAATTTCTATTATGTAAAATTGAAATAAATGAATATATACAGTCTTGAATAGATGTCACAGGAATTATCAAATGAAATTTAAAAGGGAATGGATCATAAATTTTATCACTTTTATGGTATTTCTAATGTTCTATTTCAGAAGGTTCAAGAATGTGGAGACTCAAATATGACTATATTGATTTTTCTTCCAATCTCAAAAAACAGAAGAATGCCATAATTTAAGACTATGAAAAAATTAACTCTAATGTAATTACGAAAATCTGTTCTGTCCAGAATTCAAGTAGATCACAATTCCACTCAGTCTCACTTTAGTTGAATAAACTATTAACACTTAATTAAATTTATCTTAATTCTTCCTTAGTAGTTTAGGCAAACATACACATATTTCTCATATTAATGGTGTGCAAATATTGAACTTTTATTTTGAAAAGTAAGACAAATGGTAAAAAAAAAGCATGCAGAGAAAAATGCAAATAGTTCATATTGAATAGCATAAGTGAAAACTAAAAGCCCTCTTCTTCTCCACATCAAAGGCTGCTAAGAATTATATATTCCTCCAAATAGTCTCCATAATCTTCCTATTTTCCTCTCTCTCTTTCTCTGTCTCTGTCTCTCTGATACATACACACAGACACACAGAAACACACACACACACACACACACACACACACACACCATATCAGTACATGTGGAACTGCCTTATTTTTCTTGGCTGCATAGTATTCCACTGTATGAACATACCTTAAGTTTTCTGAAGCTATCTACTGGTTACATTATTTCTTGTTTTTCCTCTTATCAAAAACATCATGTAAATGAATATCTGCATACTTGTATGAGTATATCTTCTATATAAATTCCTAGAAATAAAATGTCTGCACTGAATATTATATACATGCTAATAGATATTATCAAATTGGCCTCCAAAATTTTTCCCAATTTCACACAAATGGAAAAGGCTTTCTTTTCTTTTATTTTTGAATGCATTTCTACATTATTTAAAACTATTTTCAAGGTGCATTTAAACTTTAAAAATTAAATGAACATAAAAAATTTTGCTTTATATATTTCTGTCCTTACTTTTTCCTAATCTCTCTTTTCTAGTTCTGTTCTATTTTTTGTATTTCAATACTATATTTTGCCTTCCCTTATTTTTCTTTGGGTCAAATTTCTTTCTTCCCTCAATGAAAGAGCATTCCTGAGTATACATGTGAAGGAACTACTTACCACTTAGGTTTTTATGTGTTCATTGACAATACTATAGCGGGAACTGTAAGGAAATGGATTTCAGCATTTAGTTTATATCTAGAAAATGATATTTTTTCCAGTATAAGCCTGTAAAGTAATTAAATATTCACCTCATAGCTTCTTATTACTTTTCCTTGGAAAGTAAAACCACTTGGAGTACTTACAAGATAATGAGTTCCAGCTTATTTTTAGTCATTCTTTGTGTTAGATAATAGGAAAAAGCCCTTGATAATGTTCAAAATGCTTCCTCTGCTTATAAAATTTTTAGTTAAGGGAATATTCATTCATTCATTGAAAAAAAGGCAAAATTCAACTCTTTAATTGTGGCTTCATGTTTTTACTCAATAAGTGAGTATTTTTGTTACAATAAAAGGCAAGAACTATAGGATAAAATAGACATTTTAAACTATCTGTGAATTTCATTTATATATGTTGACTGTGATTTACATTCCAGAAACATCCCAAACTCTGGCTTATATGTGGAGAAACTTCTATACAAAGGGAATGCACTTTAAGCTATTTTGGGCAATATGAGTGATAACTTCACCCTCTCTTTAATAGATTCAGTACCGCTGAGACTAGAGTTTCTGAGCAAAAAAAAAAAAAAAAAAAAAGGCAATGGAACTTACCAAAAATCTGTGTCCACTAAGAAGGAAGTTAACACTCTGTATTGTTGCTCATATCTTTTTAGAAGATATAGAGAGTTGGCTATTCAGAACTTTGATATCTCTCTTTTAGGTCAAGCTGAATGAGCGAATCATAGCCACTTCACAAGGACTCCTGATCCGCTCTGTTCAGAATTCTGACCAAGGACTGTATCACTGCATTGCAACAGAAAACAGCTTCAAGCAGACCATAGCCAAGATCAACTTTAAAGTTTTAGATTCCGAAATGGTGGCTGTTGTTACAGACAAATGGTCTCCATGGACCTGGGCCAGCTCTGTGAGGGCTTTACCCTTCCACCCAAAGGACATCATGGGGGCGTTCAGCCACTCAGAAATGCAGATGATTAATCAGTACTGCAAAGATACTCGGCAGCAACATCAACACGGAGAAGAATCCCAGAAGATGAGAGGGGACTACGGCAAGTTAAAGGCTCTCATCAATAGCCGGAAAAGTAGAAATAGGAGGAATCAGCTGCCAGAGTCATAATGTTTTCTTAAATGGGGCTTATGCTTCCATCAGTAAATGATCTGTCTTCAGTGATCAACTTCTGAGCAAAGAATCTTGTGCTTTACCCATGGGAAATTCCTGAGAAAGGTGGTTACTCACTCCTAAAGGTGAACGTTACATGAACTGAAATGAGTATGCATTTTCTTGTATGATATTGACTAGCACTAGACATGTCATGGTCCTCATGGTGCATAGAAATATTTAACTTAACCTAGATTTTATTTATCTTTATTTACCTTTTCTTCAAAACCAATATGGCGACTATAAAACTAGAATTCTTACATCCCTTAATTGAACTAGGGCCATAACCTGTGATCTTCCATCCTTGCTTTAAGGGTTTAGAGTTCTGTCAATCATTTGTATACAAGACCAAATGCCAAGTTCACAATTTTTACATAGTAAAAGTTATATAAATGCATGTGACAGAGTAGTTGTCAAAAGAAATGTAGAATAGAAAAGAGACAAGGAAGAGGGAATCTAAAACACGAGCGATTTTCATAAAAAGATAACATGGAGTTTATGTGCTTCCAGTGAAATATAGTATTGGTTACTTTTAAGATTGCAAAAATTATCAGTTTTTGATATCTGTCATTGATCTCTGTTCCCTTGTTTCAGGAAGATAAAAGAACACCTAACCATTAATATCTTTAATTGGAATTATGTCAGTGAAGCATTTAAGTTTATATTGTTATGTAATCATCTTCCAAACAAAAGCACTTTCTTTTTTGGAAGTTATTTAAGTTATTCTAGATTCAGAGAATATAATCTTACACAATTTAATTGATAAATGTGTTTATTCTAATTTTCTAGTTTGTATGGCATTTTAAAAAATATAAGAAGAAATTTCTTTTGAAATATCAAACTTGTATATGAGGACCGAAACCATCAAAGTGGAAAAAAAAAAGAAAAAAACAAGGTAGAAAATGCAATTTTATTGACAGAAGTTTATTAAAAATGTTACTAATTTTTAACTTCAATAATTAATTTCAATGATTAACTCACTTTTTTTGTTTAGCAACCTCAGATATCATACTGATTTTTAAGTCACCGGTTCTTTTTTTTTTTTAATACTCTTTCATGTATGCTGGAGAGATGCTCATTTTGTGGAGAAGTGAGAAAAATTCTAATTTGAACAAAAATAGACATACTTTATTTTAAAAGAATGTTGGTACATTATGTTCACTGGTATATAAATACAAATGTGGTAAGTTTGTGATGAATAAAATAACTATCTTCTAATTGTATGTTTGGATCCTTTTATTAGAGTAATTTAAAAGTGATTTTTTTTTTTTACTCCAAATAACAACTAGATGGGATAAGTATAAAAATTTTCTTCATATCCTCACATTTCTTTTAAAAACACAACTTTTGCTCTTTCATTTTACTTAGTTTTAAAGACATTTTCATGTTTCTAGGTGCAAACAGAACTTATATCATACCTAATCAAAATCTAATACAAAAGTTTTATTTGTAGTTAACAAGCCATGAAGAAGGTAATCAAGGTAGATATATTACCTTCCTAAGCACTACAATATAAAGCGTCAAGAACTAAAATCATTGTCAAAATGAATGTAATCACTGATCAAAATCTAGGAATAAAGTTTATTATTTAAATGGTGGTAAATTATGATATTATAAGAGGAAGCCTCAATGGGGCAAAAATAGCAGTTAACAAACACAACATAAATAATGTTTATTCAAAAAAAACCTATTAAATAAAAGCTATTGTTCCAAATGTATATGATTCTAAAGTAGTCTCTAAAGGAGTTTGTTTTGCAAGTAGGTCATTATTTCTACTCTACTTGCACAAATAGAAATGTGCATAAAGCCAAAACCATCTTCTGTATTTATGGCCAATCTATTCTATGTACAGAGTTGAAAGTAAAATTGTTTTAGACGCAGAGGATAGGGTAAACTATACAGGTCCCCTTGCTTCATGTAAACCCAAACTGATAGACAATAGGGTGTTTAGTGTTGTAACATTATTTGTGCTATTTAATATCTTCTATTTTGAACATTATTAAATTGTATATACTTTTATTATTTTACTTTTAAAATTATAGAGCCCCTCTTGAACAAAACTGCCAAATGTAAAGAAAATTTTCTTTCTTAAAATATTGTTAACGTATACTGAATGTTGGTGGTTGATTGGTTGGTTTTATTTTGTGTAGTTTGACGGTTCGATGACTTGATATGTTTTCCATTTGTACATAAAATTTCCTAGAAATGCACTTTTTTTAACAGTGTAGGTTTGTGGATAGATTTTAGCATGATGAAACTGTCATTACAGTGAATGTTCACTCTGTTAGAAAATGTAGTTAGCACAGTATTATTTAATTGGATATTGAAGAAATCATGTGCCTGGCAAAATAAAACATGTTGAATTCCCCAAGGATGTCTTTAATTTTCCTTTTTAATGTTGGGTTTACAATTTCTTGTTGGCATGGTAGAATCTACTGACTCTCGTAATTGTTCTTTTTTTGCCTGTTTTATTTATTTATCCTTTTTTTGTGTGTGAAAGTAATGCATCTGGATTTCAAAATTCAAAACTTCCAGAAAGATATACTTGGAAATCTCTCCTTGCACTACTATCTCTCCTTTATGCAAGTCCTACCCCAGAAGGATCCAATGTTCTCAGTTTCTGTGTGTATTTCTATGATGTTTTATAAACAGCAAGCAAATTCATGTTTGTTTTCTCTTTAAGAGGCATGGTACATACATTCATGTCTGTGGACAGTTATTCAGACTTGTGTCCACAGTGGGGAAAAAAAAAGTATAGTTTATAAATACTTGGGCTTTGGAGCCAGACTGCTAGGATTTGAATCCAATCCTACTGTCTTATCATGGGAAAGTTATCGAATCTCTCTCTGCCTCAGTTCTCTGCCCAAGTTCATCCCAGTAAAGTGTTAGGGCAGAACATATCATATAATAAGTATTAATAAATTTCTTAATATTTGTTTATTTAGAAAGTGACATATTGCTAGAACAGGAAGGAATATTTAAGTTGTGTCCTTTGACAAGTTAAATGCCAATGGTCTAGGCTGGGGAGCCTGGGGTCAGTGGATCAGATAACACCTTACCAAGATAAATGAGCCTTTATGAAAGTGAGGGAAAGGAAGCCACAGGAAAAGAAACAACAAAAAATAAAAGTAATCTCAACAAATCTTCCAACCTGATGATTCTGCACCACTCCCTAATTGTTTCATTTCTCAGTATCTCCCTTGCTTCTATTTGAACTTAACCTTAGTTTAAAATTTTTTAAATGCATTTCTTATAATTTTAATGCATTTCTGATGCTTTGTGCCTCCTACCTAAGTGAAAAAATTTTTTAAGGAAAGGATCACAGTTTCCTATATTTGCTCTCTGGCTAAAGTCAAGAGAGACACCGCAGCTTTGTTTTGCAGCACAGTCAAGTCCATTGAAAACTTCAGTCTAGACAAGGAAAAAGCAGACTAAGTAAAATGGTTACTTAACCCGTGGCATTGAGAATTTCTTTGAATTTTATGCATGGTGACAAAGTTGTGGAAGACTATTGTGAAAAATATTTTTTTTCATAAGATTTATCCCACCATCATTTTATCCAATCACCTTTTGCACAAAAATACAAGCCCCTCTGCAAAATCAAAACCAATTGCAACAAATTCTGTGTATGTGCCGTTCAGTGAACTTCACTGTCAATGAATTGTTTTTCCTAAGGGGCCTCTGGTATATATTTCAATTTTTATGATTTCATAACAACTTTACTTTCATAGTGCACAGGTATTGAGAATTGGAAGAACTACCTCCAAGATAAGAAAATGCCATCTTCACTCTAGTGACTAATGTATTTGTCTATGTACCTCACAAAATAATACTTTCCACAGGTTGAATTGTATATTTCTCAGGGCTATTATGTTGCCATGCTTGAGTGTTACATAAAGTGCTATTAAAGAATGACATTATAACAAACACATTAAAACTATTAATCCTATGTAAGGTTATCTCTCAACCCCCAAGTACAAAAGTGGGGTGAATTATATTCCTTAAGTGTTTTTTCCTCTGAATTATAAACATGCCATCCAAACATTTTATGAGATCAAAAATGTAATGATTTCTGCATTGTCAAATGGATATATGATGGAATTATTATAAAAATCAAAGCCATTCCTATTGTTTCTCTGGATATTTTTCAATATCTTGTTTAATTTTTTCCCTTTCACTGATTTGTGTGGGTCGGGGGTGGAGAGGGTATGGTTAATAATCAACTTCCCTTCTCTGCTGCATCATGGCTCATCAAACAGAGAACTTGGACCTTCAAAGTATCTTTTGAGTTGATGAGAACTCACAGTTGTAAGCTGTGAATAGGAAAAGCAACCATGGGAAACAAAAAAACTGAGGAGGTACTACCCAAGCCACATCTGCCTGGGACACTCATTGGATTCCCAGTGATATTTTAATGGATGCAGATGTATGTGCATTGTATCCACAGATCATGCACATCGAGATCCACAAGCCAGCTATATTCAATTTTTTTATTATTTCAAAATGAGTCTCAGTTTCTGCTTCAAGTTCCCATTCCAACTTCTCCACTTAAAAATGATACAGCCTGGGAATGTTATGCTCCTCTTGATGAGATGTTGCTTTCTCTAAAATTGGAATTATAATAATATCTTTCACATGTAGTAGTTGTGAGAATTAAATGAGTTAATACATGTGGAATTCTTATAGTACCTGACGCATGGTAAAAGCTCAAAAGCATAAAAATCACTAAACAAAAAAAATCTTAAATGAAGATGTACATGAGATGGATGTAGCATGTTTTTCTTTCATTAATTAAATTACCTTGGATGAAATGAGATTGAACCAAAATGCTATTTCTAATTTTTGTTTTTAGATATGAAAGTGTGAGGAAATGTCCTTACATAATTGGAGATGGAAGAAATTTCATTATAGTGCTGCTATTCAAACAGTTAAGTATCTTTTGAAGAATATGTCACATAATTATTATTAAAGTTTATTTTCATTAAAAACTGACAATTTCATTAGGTTCTCTTGCAATTTTATTTTTTAAAATGTTTGGAAACCACCTTTCTTCTCAATACTTGTACCTATAGTTCCAACCATGCCTTGATGGGCTGTGTGGCTCAATGGACCCATATCCGTGGATTTTCCAGGATAATCATCTGTAATGCAGACTCCCAGCAGCCAGTTGCTTACTGAGTGGCCTTGGGAAAGTTACTTAACCTCTTTGTACCTTGGGTGCCTTATCTGAAAAATGAGGATAATAATGATAGCAACTCACAGGGTTGTTGTGAAGGTTAGAATCGTATTTATACATAAAGTGTTCATAACATTCCTGCCACAGGATTATATATTATTATTAGTTGAATTAATGCTCTTGTTATGTGCTGTTATAAGACCTCTCCACTTCATTCAGAAGCTCCAGTGAGGATTAGTTATCTTTATTGTTGCTCCTATTTTCTTAGCCCCCTGCCACTGTCCAGCAGACATTCTGATGATCATTATCATGTTATGCACCTGTGGGTCTTCATGTTTGACCCTGAACTTTTATTTTCCCAATTCAAGAGTAGGGTCTTGACTCATTCTTTCCTCAAGTTGAATTTCTTCTCCATTCACCTTGTAACCTTGAGTTGCTGGGAGAAGCTGGCTCTCCTGGAGCTTCGATTTACTCACCCTGGATGTTAGCTGTCATCTACATTGTTACAAACTTGTCCTTTATCATAATCGTCCTCCGTATTCCCATTCTATAGCCTCCCGTCGAATGTCTCCTGGCAACGCTCCAGGCATGGTAAATCATGGCTGAATTCATATTGGTAAAGAATGTAAACTATGTGCTAGGCAACTCATAACAGTCAACAGCTATAGCACCAGAAAACTACCACAATTATCACCCTCTTAAAAATAACCATTTACTGAGCATTTTCTGTGAGCATTCCTATGTAAAGGTACACACTATACGTAGTTATCTGCTTTCTTCATAGGATCTTCTGAAGGTATTAATCTGTTTTGTAAATGGCAAAACTGAGAGTCTAATGCATTTAGATACTTGCCCTGAGTTAAATAACTTTCTAAAGGCCCCGAAGAGTCTAGCTCCAAACTTTAAGCATCTTCTATATTTCATCACTTAGAGTCTCACCAAGAAGGCTTTTCACTACAAAAACATTCATACACAGCAGCCTTCATAATATAATTTATAGGACTCTGGGTAACATCTAGCCCAGGCCATGGAGTCAGAATGCCTAGACTCAATTTGCTAGGTTACTACTACCTAACTTTACAGGTCTGACATCATTATGATAATATCAATCTCATGAGAAAGTGAAGATCATGATAATTCATGTAAAGTGCTCAAAACTTACCTGATGTAAAATGAATATCAGGTAGTATTAACTATTTTATCACTATGTCTTTGCTACTGGAAATACCATTTATTAATTCTTTCACCAAAGATTTATTGAGCACTTAACTATGTGCCTGGCAGTATTTTAGGCATTGAGGGTATAGCAGGTAACAAAGCAACATCCTTGCTGTTGTGAAATTTACTTCCTGGATGGAAAAGGTAAAACAAACACACGAATAGCTATGTAAAAGTCAGGCTGATGGTGGAGAAAAGGGAACCCTCTTGCGCTGTTGGTGGGAATGTAAATTGATACAGCCACTATGGAGAACAGGATGTAGATTCCTTAAAAAACTAAAAATAGAATTACCATATGACCCAGCAATCCCACTACTGGGCATATACCGTGAGAAAACCATAATTCAAAAAGACACATGGACCCCAATGTTCACTGCAGCACCATTTTCAATAGCCAGGACATGGATGCAACCTAAATGTCCATTGACAGACGAATGGATAAAGAAGATGTGGTACATATATACAATGGAATATTACTCAGCCATAAAAAGCAACGAAATTGGGTCATTTGTACAGGCGTGGATGGACCTAGAGTCTGTCATACAGAGTGAAGTAAGTCAGAAAGAGAAAAACAAATATCGTATATTAATGCATATATGTGGAATCTAGAAGAATGGTACAGATGAACCTATTTGCAGGGCAGGAATAGAGATGCAGACATAGAGAATGGACATGTGAACACAGGGAGTGGGGAAATGGGGGTGGAATGAACTGGGAGATTGGGATTGACTTATATACACTACTATGTGTAAAACAGATAGCTAGTGGGTACCTGCTGTATAGCGCAGGGAGCTCAGCTCCGTGCTCTGTGGTGACCTAGATGGGTGGGAAGGGGGGGGGTGGGAGGGGGGAGGTCCAAGAGGGAGGGGATATAGGTATACATATAGCTGATTCGCTTCGTTGTAACTAACGACAGAAACTAACACAACATTGTAAAGCAACTATACCCCGATAAAAGAAAAAAAAAAGTTAGGCTGAGATAAGTTCTATGAAGGAAATTAAAGACAGGTGAAAAAATCTTGCAAAGATCAGGGGAAAAGAGCATTTCAGGCAGAGCGACAAACTAGTAAACGCTCTGGGGCAAAAATAATTCTGGCAGATTTGAGGCAAAGAAAAGAAAACCTGAGTGGCTTGATCTCAGTGAAAGAAGAGAAGACAAGGATGAGACTATTCCAAAGGCAGAGAAACAAAGCCACGTGGGTCCTGATGACAACGGGGAGAAGTTTAGATCTGATTCTAAGGAATACAAAAGTCATGGAGGTAATGACATCACATTAGTGATTTACATTCCATACAAAATATCTCTGGCTGTATTTCAGAGGACTTTTGAGAGCAAGGAATGCAAACAAAGAAAACAGAAAGAGCAACTAGGAGCCAAAGACATATTTTTAAAAGAGCACATAACCGGTAGATTTAAGTATTGACTTTCACTCACAAAGAGGTATAAACAACTGGTAATGGTTCCTCCTGGAGGGTACTTTTGAAATAAAAGGCAGGGGTGATATGAGAGAGTACTCATCCCCTGAGGTTGAGCAAGAATTGTTGGAGTGGCCTGCCCCAGAAGGGAAAAAGGGACACCAAAAGAGGTCAAAGGTGGCTTGTAGAGAGCCCTAGGGGTGGTCCTGGAGCTAGAATATGCAGAAACTGTCAGAAAGAGGGATTTATTATGCAGTAATAGCCAGAGGAGGAAGTGGCTTAGGTTTCAATACTGAGAACTAAATCAGTCATGGATAAAAATCCAAGAGCCATTAATGACAGTGTTGTGTGAATGCTTTTAAGACAGGCTGGGGTCACATGGCCAGGGGCTGTAAATAACTGAGGATGCAAACAGCCTTTATGGTTGAGAGTCCACAATAAATAACCTTACTGAATATATAGTGCGACATGATTAAGAGACCAACAATTTGTAAAGACCAGCTGTCTTAATAATCCAGTTAATTAATCCTGATTTTATTTACTGGGCAAGTGATGCAGTTTCATCATGCACTTAGAAACAAATTGTCAAGTGAGTGAGAACTACTTAGAAAATGGATTGTGGGGTAAAATATCCTTTTTCAGAAGGGTGAAATTACAATGCACGTTACATAGGACTTCAAATCTTTAATTAAGGCACTGGGGTCAGCCTTGAAGCAGTGATTCTGGAGCTCTTATAGCTCTTCATAATGGACCCTTCTCCACCCCAGATGACTGTTTCCTCTGCCATGTTAAAAAGGGAAACGAAGTGTTGCTAGGAAAGATGGTTTCTGGACTGACTCCCTTGAGACGGCTTCATCAGAAGCTGTCGTTGAGGCTTTGAAAATGGAGGAAAATCCAAGTGTCTTCTCAGGAACAGAGTAATTATGGACATTTGTGGATAAAAATATCTATGGAAGATGGATTTGAGGAAGGGAAAGAAGGAATAAGAGTCCGATTCATTTCTGAATAAAGAGCATTAGCCTGTAGCATCCCTACCACTACCACCACCAAAACCACTAGCTGGGTCAAGAAAAAAATATTTACAGCCAGAGAACAGCAGGAGAAGTGCTTAACATTTTCTGAGATTACCAGAATTTTTTTTTCTTTTCTTTTTTAAATTCATCAAGAGAAATAATAAAAACCTTTTTGCAGACTTCCTTGCAACACTTTTTTTCAGGAAAAAAATTGCAGCTCTGTGAGGCTTTCTTCCACTTTCCCAGGTTGGTTTATCCCTCCTTGCTGTTCCACATGGCTTGTCCACATGTGTCATAGCATTAGCCCTGTTTATTAACATTTAATCTCTTATTTTTTTCTCTTGCCAGCTACAGTGTGTTTTTCATTTTAATCATTTTTTATTCTTATTATCTAGGACATTGCTGACTATATAGTAGGTGCTTAATAAACACACAGCATCTTCCCTTTTAGATAGTATATAGTAAATCCTTTTAAACTCTAATATCTAATGAATAGGGAATTGATACTATATACTGTAATACAGATTTCAGAACGTGAAGAGTTATTGGTTTGAAAATCCATTATGGTAACTAGAACGCTCAAACTTATCATCAACCAACAATTTAAAATATTAATATACCATCTACCTTCATGTGAAAAATGAATAACCCCATCTCAATTGTACAAGAGAAAGCTAAGACAAATTTAAAATATCTGTTAATAAAAGACGATAAACAACAATCAAATAATTTATATTACAAGGGCAACAAGGGAACATGATTAAAATATCTATTTCACTCTATGAGTGTTCTATTAGCTATAAGTCCGATGTATTAGCTATAAGTCCGATGTAGTTCATCTAATTCCCACAGCAGCAATGATTTGGTAGGCATTGTTATATGAATTTTACAGATGGAAAAACAAGCCCAGATGTTCCCACCACGGCTAGCACATTACTGGACTGGGACTGAAAACCACATTTACTTTTCGGCCCATACCGCCCAAGGAGTAAGAGTTGAGAGAACGGAGATTTTACTATAGTAATGGGGGAAGGTTCCTTGCTGCAGAAAGATCTTGAAATGGACTGAGACTAGAATTCACATAGGTTAATGTGGAGGAAGAAGGACATTACTGGAGCTTCAGAGGTGGGAAACATAATGGCCATGCAAAAAGGAACCCGCTGATTGATTTTGAGAGTTGAAGTTATGGAAGAGCAAAGTTAAAGTTAGATGTGAGTGCAAGTGAATGGAGTAAATAATGAAATAAACATGGTTTGAGCTTTGCTTTTGAGGATATATTTAAGAAGGGAGAAACGAGGGGCAAACATTTACTTTAATTGATTGATGGATGCCCTGGATGCTTCTCAAAGGAATCTGAAGTGAGAAGATACTTTAGGGGTCAATAAGGTTAACGTGGTAGAAGAGTAATGAACGCTTATCGTTTCTCAACTCAGTGGGCACACTGAGGCTAGGTTTGTATTGCATGTATGTGTCAAAACTAAGAAGGCCCTTGATATTTAGATGTGGGTTAAATATTGAATAATTGTTGAATGGATTGGAATATTACCTACCTTGTGCTTTATTTATGTTTTTATATAAGAGAAATACTACTACTACTTAAAATGACAATATAGCTAACATCAATGGGATGCTTACTAATTGCCAGGTAGTGTTGCTTATATGCATTATCTTGTTTAATTCTCATCTGCAAACCCAGGAAAAATACACTACTATTATTTACCTTCTTACAGATGATGAAACCAAGGCACACAAATATTAAGAAATTTAACATTAATGAGAGTTAGTAAGTAGAATATTCTAATCTCTGATGCCCTGTTACATTATAATGAGTCATTCATAGGTGCTCTATGAGACTCAAGTGATCTGTAATGTCAGTGATAAATTTTGGTAGGAAATATTAATGTCTATAAATGAGGGCTTCCAGCTTTGTCTTCCTATTTATAGATATTTGTCTCTGTAGATTATATGGTTTCAGCATAGCAGAATTTCTAGTAACTACCAATTGTACCAACAACTGTAGTGTCTCAGGACATCACTTTATCACAAGAAAAATCAATGATTAAGATTAGGTTAAAATAACACCCATATGTAGAATTATACACAATACTTGTGCACAATTTAGTTGAGAAAATCTTTCTGACAAATTTAACAAATGTAAGGTTCAAGAATCCAAAAAATCTAAGGCAAGGGGAACACGCTGTCAGCACACACTGAAACAGCTAGAGCCAGAGGACAAATGTTCTGAGTAAATGGCTCTTCCAGATGAGAATACTCTGGGGTGAACAGTATAAAGCAGGTGGGAAGACAAGGGTGGTCCCAAGAGTTGTCACACACAACCATTTTACAGATGATGAAACTGACAGCCATAAAGAGGTCACATATTTTGTTACTAAGAAGTACATTTATTTCTCAATGTAGTGCTTTTTCCATATATATAAGTGACCTAGAGATACGGCTATATAGTGCAGAAAAGTGCACACGAGAACAAAAACATGATTCTTTTTGGCTGTCAGCATCAAATAAGTAAAAGCTTGACTTTCTGGGATTCCATATTACTGCCTGGATGCTGTTCAATTGTGCTGTCTTACTAGAGCAGATTTTTTGGGTCAGTCTCATTTGGCTTTGCTCAGCTACACATGGCCTCTGTATAAAACAGGGCCAAAGTGAAAGAATATGCTTTTCCTTAATCCACATTTTCTGCCTGGTGAAAAAATGAAGAGCTTCGCCCTCAGGGTCACAACAACAACTTTCTCCAATTTTCTCAGCAGTAGTTGAGAATTATCTTGTCAGCATCACTGTCTTTTTTAACAGGTGCTGGGAGGGGGAAAGCAACCACAGGTGTAGGGGATAGAAAAGTCATCTGAAAAAAAATGTTGTTAAAAAAGCCCAAGTTTGTCCTCTGTTGTGCCTGCCTTTGTAGAGAATCCAGCGTACTATGGCCTGACAACCGAATGGATGTGCCTCTGGCCTAACCCCGCATCCCCTTACCCTCCATCCAAGCCCCTTCCTTTCCTTACCTCTCCCATGCTTCTGTCTCTTCGATGCCAATGCTTCTCAAGCATTAATATGTATATGAATTACCTGTACCTTGTTAAGAGGTAGATTGTTCATTCAATAAGATTGCTCTGGAGGGTCTGCATTTCTAATAAGCTCCTAGGAGGTGTCCATGCTGCTGGTCTGCAGATCACACTATGAGTGGTAAGGTTCTATGTCTACTTTTGTAATTGATGGTTGAGAGGATGAAGGTAGATTTTGGAGGAAGAGAAAAGACAATTCCTTTCTCCTTTTCTCTCATCCTTCACAGTGAAACAATTGTTTCATTTCTCTGCAAACAATTAGAAACTATCTTCCTTGGGACAGCTGACACAGACTTGAAAATATACAATTTATCTTTGCATGCAGTTACCTGCCTCTTTTGTAGTAATATATGGAGAACATTTCTCCAAAAAACTTAACTTTGCTTATTTTTCATAGCCATAGCTCATTAAATTAATGTGATTTTTGTATGTCTATTTTAAAAACAAAGGGGGGAAAGTACAATTATTTTCACCAAGTCTTAACCTGAATTACGATAGAATTAAGATCAGTGATGCTCTGGTGAACGTTTTAACTAGGTCTCCAGAAGAAAAACCAAAGAAATTATACCTATTTCCATGGCATAAATGCCACCACCGTGGTTACCAATATGAGATCACAGGATACAAAACCAGGAAGAGATTCGTGTAAAAGCCTTCAGAGCTGGTGCAGGAATCCCTGAGGGGCTCTCCACAAACAGAGTTGAAGCTACAAGGAAGGATGGCATAAAATTACAAAGGAAAAAGAATGTTGGCGATCATTTTCTGTAGAACTTTGTATTTATGTTGTTTTCTATTACATTTATCTTTGTCTCATAGTTAATTTTGGATTCGTTCCCCAGACGTTAGATCATAAGTCAATGTTCTAAATGTCTTTGGTCCTTTATCTTTATAGTAAATGGTTTTTAAAAATATATGTTGAATTGCAAAAGGAGGGGAGCATAAAATTGACTCCATTAGACTATTTTTGAAGCAAAAAAGACTGAGTTTACAGATACAATTTTTACTGAAAAAATAAGAGGATTGATAGAGTAAATCTCTATGGTGATCATCTGTGATTTTTAAGAACAGACAATATTTCCTAAATTATGGCTATTCTAAGGAAATTTCTATATTTCTGAGACTAAAGTAATTTCATCTGAAGTTGTGACACAGGTGTGAAGCAGCCTTCCAGATTTAAGTTGGAAGCAAGATGAACCATAGAATCCTGAGAGAGGCTACAGGTAGTAATTGTCTGCTTATGAACAGAGATTAAAGCTAGTTGAGGAAGCAGAGAACAGAGAGACAACGGAGCCTACATTTGGAGCTAAGGAATAGAGTCGTACAAGGATTTCCCTTCACATAATTTAAGTTCACAGACAATTAAAACACAGAATCAAGTGACTGTGAAGAAGTATTAAAAAAAGTGGTATTTAAGTATAACTCAGAGAATGCATACCTGAAAATATGGAGTATAAATAGAAAGCTGCTGGGTAGAATAATTTTAAAATTAAACAACAAAATTATATATTAATTTTTTCTAAGTTGGATGTTTTATTGAAATGTAGACTTGTCAATGATCTACCTATGTATGAGTTTCCTACCTGCATAGACACAGACACACACAGTCTAATACTCATCATTTTAAGTGGCTTCTTGAGAATGCTGAGATTTGGCTGATTTATCACAGAGGATAATTGGAAATGCTATCTAGTGTTGAGGTCAAGGTTATGATTAAAGAGTTTATTGGGGGCGCTTCCCTGGTGGCACAGTGGTTGAGAGTCCGCCTGCCAATGCAGGGGACACGGGTTCATGCCCCGGTCTGGGAAGATCCCACATGCCGCGGAGCGGCTGGGCCCGTGAGCCATAGCCGCTGAGCCTGCGCATCCGGAGCCTGTGCTCCGTAAGGGGAGAGGCCACAGCAGTGAGAGGCCCGCGTACTGCAAAAAAAAAAAAAAAAAAAAAGTCTATTGGATAATATCCCTGCTTGTTTTTATCACAACATCCAAGCATATGCAGATGTCATTATTTTAGAATGTAAACTATAGTTTTGAACAATCTGTTCTCTCTCATATTCTGCACCTCACTGGTCAGCACAGGATACAAGTGGAAAAATAGGTACATGACATTTTTTAGAAGCAGAATTATTTGCACTGCTATCATCATTGTGCTATACTTACAATTATATAGATTTGCGTATCTAACATCTGCTTCTGCAATAACAGTTACCCAGAGGTGCAGGCTTAGATCTTTCTTGAGATAAGTGGCTAAAATATTTTCTTAGCTAATGAATGGATAACGATGCTCTCAGTTTTATCACTTGTGCAAATTTATCTTTGGACACTGTATTCAGATTACCCTCAAATGTGCATTTAAGTATCGGATACCACATAAATGTCAGAGGGAGAAAAACTAGACGACTCTTGGCAGTCTGCAAGAGCGATGTTGTCAAAGGTCATCAACAAGTCTGACAAAACAGTCCTCATTAACAGTGTCTGTCAGCACCTCCATTTGGAAGTAATTTGGATATTTGCAGTGACCCCGTCAGTTCTGATTGGCTGGGCAGTGACCTTGACCAGGGTGAAACCTGTTCAGTGTAGCTCAGATAATGCACTGTAGGTGGAATCCAGGATGACAGATGGCAGTGGGGTCAGTGAAGAGGAACTTGTCCGTCATTGCTGTTGAAGATGAAGCCACTCAACAGTGTAGTTCAACTGACACAAGAGCTGTGGTTTGCATACGCCACAAGAGAATTGTCCAAGTTCCTTTATTTTTAAAGAAATGCTATAGTCTCATGATCTCAGAGTGCATGAGGTTGATGAATAAGTGGACAAGAAAGCCTAGCTGTTGGAGTTTAGCAACAGACTAGACATTTCAAAACTTGTCTTTGACTTAATAGCCAAGGTCTGAAAAGTCTTGCTGGCTGTATCTTTATTGTGGATAACTTCTGGACCAAAAACTAGTTCCTGTGATATTTTTCTTCATTCTTATTCACAAACCTGGTTAATGAGAGTAATAACCTTACTCTTCTAGTAGACACATCTGTTTCTTTTCCCTCCCTCGCATACCACAGAATCAATATGAAATATAACTTTGATAATAGAGTGTATTATACTTTCCAAATGCTAGAATAATAAGGCTATAAAAGCAATTATATTCTGGAAATAGTTAACCTTTGATAAAACAATCTGCATCTGTTTCTGTAGTTTCAGGGGCACTTTTTTTTTTTTTCAGATATAAAAAACTAGGACTGGATAGGATATTGAGTGACATATAGCACAGCATTTTGATTCTGGGCTCTGAATCGCTATCATTCAAAAAATACAAGACCCAAGACTGATAGGCTAAGGACCTAATGGAAACACATCAACATCCAAGTAACACAACATGATGAATCAATACGAAAATACACCTAACCTTCAATTACTCATGGGATGTTTAACAATCTTGAAGAAAATCTCTTAAAGATCTTTCCTACACACTGACTGCCTGAGCTCAGGAGTTTTTACTAAATCTTCATCATTGGCTTCTTCCTTGCAATGTTTTTGGACCAAACAGCCAACCAAAAATGAATAAAAAGTGAATAGTTTCATAGAATATTAAAGTATTAAAACTACAAGAAAACCGACCAACGATGTAGTTAAAGTGATTCCCTGCCTTGTGGATTACTCAAGGTTCATATCTAGCATGTGGATGTGCCTCAGAGATGTTTAGGACAAGATGAGAGTCCTTAATAAGAACCCATGAACTCTGCTTAATAATTAGACATCATCATTTCCCCTATTTATCCTAGTTTAAAAAGGAGCTCCCTGCAAGGCAAAATACTACCCTGCCCATCCAGACCCCCAATATACAGACATTCACGCTTTCCTTATCAATTTAATTTTTTCATTAGGTCATTTTATACATAACAGATAACATCATCCAAATGGCTTTTAGGATAATGCATCATTTTCACTGAAACACTTTGCCTAACTGAATTTGAGATCCTCCCATTTGGGTAGAGCAGCTTTTATAAAAATTGCCTCAACCAGGCTCATTCCAGCTAAATTTACACCACCTGTTTTAATGTGCATATTGTCATGACCCACAGAGACCGCATTAAGTAATTAAGAGACAGACCACATAGTGTCATTTGCTGTAAGTGAATCTGTGGATTCAATCAATAACCACCTGAAAGTGCCTAGGGCTACAGGATTAGGGCAAAACCTCCTGAGACAAGCCCTGGGGGTCCAAATGAGGGTGCATTAATTTGAGACACCATTATGCAGTTTTTAGTCCATTTTAATTAGTAATAAAACATAGTATAACCCACATTGTTAACAAAATCATCCAAGACAGATTCTGCTTTGCCTTAGCAAAGGCTCAAAACAGAGCTCAAGATAAAATTAAAGAGCCAGTTGAGCAGAAGAAGAAAAGATATTAAACTTATCTGCTTTTCTAAGGCATGGTTTATCTCCTAAAGGAGAGCTGAACCCTGGGATTGCTGCAAGCTCTCTTATTTTCTGCAGACAAAAAAAAGAAAAAGCCATTTTTGAAGTGTTAATACTGCTGTAAACAAAATTTATTTTCTGCGAATTTTTATAGGTCTACTAGTGAAAGGGTTGAGCAGCTATTGTTTGCTAAACTGTCATTTGTTTGGTTAAAAGTTCGTCATACTCATCCAGAGTATGGTCACTGCTTAGGAATCAGATGACCACACCAGAGCTACACTCTATATGGATCATATAACTTGTTTTGGATCAGCTTCCTTCCAGATGGTAAAATCTGGTGTGTTTGTTAAGAATTGGCTTAAGCCCTGATTCACTCTAGAGTTCAGCTGAAACAGACTAATTAAATGGGACCCATCCCAACACACACGTCTTCTCCAAGCTGAAAGTGATTTAGGGTTTTGATGGCCCTTAGCTACCACTGGGTGGATTTGTATTCATTCTAGGCAGTCAGCAAGCGACACTGTTTCCACCCTACGAGAAAACTTGAGGTGATTATTTCCCAGGTGGCTTTTTCAGACAGAGGTCTCTTACAAAAGAAGAAAGGAACACTTTGACAAAGTCCAAAGAGCAGCTCATATTTAAGAATTTTTGATGGACACATTCAGGGGCCTTTTCAAACTCTACAGGGTGCTTTTGGAATATGTTTGGAATGTAAACACGTACTTGAATTGCCCAGCTGCCACCTGGCTTAGAGTGTGACCTTTCATATCATTTTTGTATTTTAAAGCAAAAAAGGAATCTTGGTGATCATCGGGGTCAGACTGCTGCTTTACAGACAAGAAAAATGGGACTAAGGTAAATTAAGTAATTCACTCAGATGAACTTGTTTTCCATCCAAGCCTCCACATTCTGTCCCATCCCAGAGCACATAGGTCCTGTGGCATGGGTGCCCCTCAGCAGACTGGCACTTACTGGTGACTTTCTCTCTCTCTTGCTTTTATTTATATTTTTTATAAATTTATTTATTTATTTATTTTGGCCGTGTTGGGTCTTCGTTGCGGTGCGCGGGCTTCTTATTGCGGTGGCTTCTCTTGTAGTGGAGCACGGGCTCTAGGCACATGGGCTTCAGTAGCTGTGGCACGCCGGCTTCAGTAGTTGTGGCTCGCGGGCTCTAGAGAGCAGGCTCAGTAGTTGTGGTGCACGCGCTTTGTTGCTCCACAGCATGTGGGATCTTCCTGGACCAGGGCTCGAACCCATGTCCCCTGCGTTGGCAGGTGGATTCTTAACCATTGCGCCACCATGGAAGTCCCTCTCTTGCTTTTATATTCACCTCTCTCCTTTTCACTTCTGCTTCTTTTTCTTGCTTTTCCCCACATTACTCCTGCTCTCCCACTCCTTATTTTGCCATCTCTCTTTTTAAAAGCATCTCCCAATTCTATCTCTAAGTTTTAATCATAGTATAACTAAGAATAGCCTTCTGAAGCAAAACAAACAAAACAAAACAAAAAGTGCCTACTGAATAATTGCTCACATGATTTCCAACTTCTCTCAAGTTTCACCTGAGAGTGTTTATTGTCTATAGCATTTGTCTGAAAAATGCACTGCTTATGACATTTGGGGCTTGCTTGTTATATATTTAATTTTATTTTTTATGTATATATGCAAAAGCAAAGACCTCAAAGTAGTTTGAATTCCTCCCAGGACCTAGTACAGAGCTAGACTATCTGATTATTCAAAGAGGTTGATTTTCTATCTGGATCTTTTAGATCAATGGCTTTGATTTACAAAATGTGTCTAATTAATCAAATGGTTGCTTACAACTAGTTTGGGGGGAGGAAACACTTCTAAAATGCAGATTTACCTATGTATTTTGAATGGGCCTGGAATTTGAACGCTCCATTTCATAGTGTCCTCAGATAATCCTGGTATTTAACTGAGGCATTATAAGGTTGTAGAGATTTAACTTCCCTACACGAATGAGAAGTTGTTTCAAAACTTTCATTAAATCTTTATTTCTGCCGCACACACCCCTATACCACTACAGCTGGAGTGCAAATGTACAAAAGAAATAAGTTCATTTTAATCATAAAATTTCATTAACCTAATCTTTAGTGCTCTATGTCCAGAATTTGTCCAATAACCACAACAAAATGAGTGTTAGAAATACTATGCTAGAATTACAGAAATATGTCATAATCCTGATCCTGTCAAATCCTGATTTATTAACCCTAAGGGAGTCTATAAATTAAGGAAATGAGAGTAACCCAGGACAAAGAAAAGTCCTTGTGAAAGAGCAATAGAAAACTTTTACAGTAAGACAGAGGCGGGGAAATGTGGCACGAGAAGCGCAAGGTTGACTCACAGAAGGTACGGTGGCCCGGAGCAGACCGAAGATGCGAGAATGAAGCCGAGCCCCTGGGGAAGGGGGCGCAGAGCGCACTGGCACGAGGTGCGATGGCTCACGGGGGTGGAACGGCTGAAAGACCACGCAATGGGGCGAGTGGACCAGGGTCAATCATCACTGATGACTAATGTGGGTCACAGGGACGAGAAGGTCAATGAGTGGCAAACCATAGTAGTTTGTACTATATAACTACACAGGTGCCAGAAGTGAACTGTTAAAGGAGTGTGTGCGTGTCTGTCTGTGTGTGTGTTCAACTATGGCAGGATAGATTATGGAGATACTTTAGTTTGCTCTCAGGGTGTTTGTTCTCGTCTTATCTGCCCTTATACTTCAAAGCAAGTAACCCGGCACGGTAGTCCCTCGCTCCCGCGGAGATTTGTGTAGCTTGATTGAAAATCAAAATTGCCTTAGGAAAGTTGGCTCTTTATGATTCATTACAAGCTCTTCATATTATGTTAATTAACTATATAAATTAACTTTGTTTCCTAAATAATTGCATTTAAAAGTATGTTTAAGGTTTATATTTTTATTAATTTACTATTTTCCAGTTTTATTGAGACTTAATTGATCTATAGCTCTGTATAAATTTAAGGTGTACATACAGCATAATGGTTTGACCTATGTATATTGTGAAATGATTACCAAAATAAATTTGGTTAACATCATCATCTCATATGGATACAAAAAAAAAAAGAAAAAATATTGTTTTTTTCCTTGTGATGAGAACTCAAGATTTACTCCAAACTTATATATATGTATAAAACACAGCAGTGTATGTATAGTAGTCATGCTGTACATTACATCTCCAGTACTTACTTATAACTAGAAATGTGTACCTTTGACCACCCGCATCCAATTCCCCCTCTCCGCACATCTGCCTCTCATAACCACAGACAGATGTGATCTTTTTTTCTATGAATTTGTTTTTTTCTTTTTTCTTTCTTTTTGGATGGCAAGTAGGCAAAGAAAGGAGTTACCATTATCACTAGATGTGGTCCTGAATCCATAAGCAGGGGCTGCTGCAACAAAGTGTGAGAAGACAGGTGTACTTAGAGATCCCTGTGGTTCCCTGGAGCATCTCTTGGTGTTTTCATGCCAACTGAGGAGTAAACCCTTTGGCAATATTGAAGCAAATGAAAGCTCCAAATCCTTGACAAGTAAGTCATCTAGAGTGAAATTTTAGCTAATGGTGAGAAAAGTATAAAACTGGTGACAGAGGAACAGGAAAACAAATATCACCTTTACCTTTTTAACTAGTTGCAACAGCAGAGACAGTAAATTGTTTCAGTAACTTTTGCATATTAAGTCATTGTGTGTAACCTAGAAAAAATTTTGAAAAATAAATGTAGTATGGAGTGGTCAGCCAATGCGATCATTCATACATAAAGTTATAGTGAATGGGTTTACAATATGCAGGACATGGAAGCAACCTAAATGTCCGTCAATGGAGGAATGGATAAAGAAGATGTGATATATATATATATATATACACACAGTGCAATATTAGCCATAAAAAGGAATGGAATCGTGTCATTTGCAGAGACATTGATGGAGCTAGAGACTGTCATACAGAATGAAGTAAGTCAGAAAAAGAAAAACAAATATTGTATATTAACGCATATATGTGGAATCTAGAAAAATGGTAAAGATGATCTTATTTGCAAAGCAGAAATAGAGACACAGACATAGAGAACAAATGTATGGATACCAAGGGGGAAAAGGGGTGTGTGGGATGAATTGGGAGATTGGGATTGACATATATACACTAATATGTATAAAATAGATAACTAATAAGAACCTGCTATATTAAAAAAAAAAATAAAATTCAAAAAATAAAGAATATACTATATAGCACAGGGAATTATAGCCATTACCTTGTAATAAACTCTAATGGAGTATTAAAAAATTTATAACACAGATGATTATAAAAATAATTAGAAGAACCTCTAAAATTAACAGGGAAAAAATTCTATGAACTAATCATAAAATAAGCAAATGATATTAACCAATCATTTAGCAAAGAAGGAAATATAAATGTCTTTTAAATATGAAAAGATGCTCACCCTCAATCAAAACTTGAAATACCATAATATATAGATTTTAATTTATCTATCAAAATTTAAATTGTGTCTGATCCATTACGATGCTATATTTAATAACAAAAAATTGAAAACAACCTAAATGTCCATCAATAAATTATAGCTATACAATGATAGCTCTATATAATCTGACACCATTTCCAAGATATGATAAATTTTAAAACATAAGGTTAAGAAAAAAGTATTTAAAAATCTGTAGATAAAATGGACATGTGTGTATAGTATATGTGTACATGCTTGTATGTGCATAGGTTATCTAGAGACATATATGTCATCTATAATTATGTTTACCTTTCAGGGGAAGTAAAATGGAGACTGAGGGGAGCTGATTACTTTTCACCATAAACCCTTTTGTGTTCTGAGGAGTTTTCAGGGCTGGCCTTGAAAGACATCAATGAGGAAGAATCCTCCTGATGGGCAGAACTCTTGCTGGTGGGCCTTGTCCATCAACTTGTATGGAAGGAGATTCGTCTGGAGATTAGTGCCTCCTGAATGCTGAGCCTTCGTGCCTCACTTGCCTCACATTATCCTGGCCCTGCATGTTACTGCACCCCTCAGAACCAAGCAGGCTGATGGAGACGGATTGGCCTCTTAAAAGCATAGCTGAGGTGCAGGCTTGCAGAGGACACCCTGTGAGGATGGTGCCACCTTCCAGGGTGTCACGTACAGCCTAAATCAACTAGTATTGCCTGGAGCTGTGTCCACAGCAGGGAGAGTTCAGGGGCTTGGGAACCAAACTGTTGAAGTAGGAGTGGCCCTTATTACCTCCACTCTCAGTGATCCACTTGGAGGGAATTTGTGTTTTCCACCCGTACCGTTGTAGATTCCACAGATCTAGAGACTCTGGCTCCCCGTAACAGTAGCACTGACATTTAGACTCCTGCTGCCACCTAGTCTTCCAGGATCCTCATGCCACGAGGCCAGCATGAAGAAGAGGAGCCGCCATCCCAGCAGCAGTGATGGAGCCCGTCTTCAGGAGGAGGCAGGGCAGCTGCTACCCAGTGTGGGGAGGGATAAACATGTTTGGTCCTCAGGTGATCCACTGGGTTGTCCAGGGCACTGCCATGCCTGGTTTAAATGGTGTGTGGAGAAGCAGCTGCAGCCTGGAAATGGCACAGTCACCAGGGGCTCCGACCCTTCAGGAATGACAGTGTAGGTCATCCAAGGAGGTAAAATGCCTGGACCAGCAGAGGTGTTGGCTGAGGGGAGTCTAGAATGGGTGGTGGAGGAGAGAGATGGTGAGTATCAGTTGTAGTTCTGAGATCAGGTGTGGCAACGGGGACTGTAGTTCATTCTACCAACCCTTCTCTCACAATTTTCCCCAGAAAGTCAGGCCAGCCAGAATCCTGGCCAAGCCTTTCCCTGATGGGGAGAAATTAGCTAAGAAGCAAGTGATTGTGAGGCCCTCAGAGAAGAGATGTAGCAGATATTGTGGCTCCACCCAGATCCCTTCTGTAGGGCCAGTTACTCCATCCTTAACCAAGAGTCGTCATTCCCATAGGCAGTTGTCCTCAGTTGCAGGGCACCGCCACGCACAGGCAGCCCAGGCCAGTGACTGTCTGATGTGGGGGTTAAAGGCCCAGGCCCCTTGTTTCAGTTGGAAGGATTCCTGTGCTCCCCTCAGGATCAACTGGGGCCTCAGCAGGAACGACTCTGTAAGTCACTTTATCCAGCTGCTTAATCCTGCCCCTTCACTTCCTTACTAGTGTATCTCCTCGCAGAATGTCCTCAAACCCCTTTAGTCCAGAATTCTCTGATCCCAGACTCTGTTTCCAGAGACCCAGTGTGAGGCCTGGGTCCGAAGGCAGGCTGCTGTAGGAGGGGCAGCAGGAGAGGCCGAAGCACAGACAGTACCAGGGGCAGCCTTTCAATCAAGAGGAAAGAAACATGGTGGTAGCTCCAAGAAGCCAGTGGGGTTGAGGGTTTTTCTTTTGTCGCTACTGGCTGTTTGTTTAAGATGGGAAAGACTTCGCTTCCTTGTTGACGGAACAGAGAGGGAGAGGAGGAACATTCAGTAAAAGATGAGGAAAATCAACAGGATGAATTTACACAGGTGAAAGGAAGGACGGGAATCAAAGGATTAAGTGGCAAGTTAAGAGTTAACCTTATTTTAGTGTACGGTACGACATAAATCTGACTTCATGTTTTGCAAATGGTTAGTTCATTCTTTTCCCACATATACATATTGCTTCTTTTATCACAAATTAAATCCGCATATATTCATGAGCATGTTTTTAGATGCTTCTATTTCATAACTTTATTCTTCATCCAATATTAAATTGATAAAATTACCATAGTTTTATATGACATTTTGATAACTGGTAGGACAAAACCTTTCTCCTCATTACTCTGCATTTTTTAAATTTCAAAATGTGTTTCATATATATCTTGTGCTTTATTTTGCTTTTTAGATTTCCAGGATGCTTTATCTTTTTGCTGTTATTCAGAATTTTTCCATTACATTTTCAATTTTTTGTTAGTTGAGATGTGAAGGGCCTTAGATTTTATTGTGTTGCTCTTTGAGGTTTTAATAGATTTTTGTGTATTGCTCTTTTATTGATCTCCTTATGGAATTTTTATGAGTTTTTGCAATTATTCATTTTCTTTAGGGTTTTTTCCAGATAGCAGTTTTTATCTTTTTAATAATTTATATCTAATTTCTCTTTTGTTTTTCTTGTTAGCTAGAACCTGCTATATGGTTTTCTGCGATGGACATTTGACTGCAGGACGATTTGGGGGTCGTGCCCTTGAAGGGTGAGGGAAGAGAAGGAAACGAGATTGGGCAGATAATAGAGAAGGTGGATTGTTATGCAATCAAAATATTCCTTTGTAACCCACATGGGGCTCTAAAGCTTACAAGATCCTTCAGAGTTTTGGCAGGGACCCCGGATGTCCAGTCACTGGTTGCTGGCTGTTCCTGAAGGGGGCAGGGGCTTAGGCCAGGTGACTCACATCAGATGATGCAGTTCCTGAAGGGAGCTGAGCGCTGAGGGCTGTTGACCAGGCGGTGCTTCCGGCACCCTCACCAGCAGCGAGGAAGTAAGTGTACCCGTCCTGAAGGGGGTTCTGGGTATCACGTTACAGAATTCACTACACAACTTCCATGAAAGACGAGGACATTTTTGCGTTATGGTTTGAATATGATCAGGGATTAACTGATTTATGTAGTTTGGGACAAACTACTACTAAAAGTTACCTGACATTTGCGCTACCTTACGTGTTGGGAGTTAGCACGATTTCCCCTCGTCTACTTCCCACCCCCGCCCCTCTCCACGGCAGCCCCGGGCTGTCCCCACCCAGTGTAACAGCTAGATGCCTGGGAACTACCTGGGCCAGATTCTCTCCCAGGAGCTTCCAATTTAGGTTCCACTAATCAGAAGCACCTGCTTGAGGTTTGAAAAAGCCGCGGACGCCATTGTCTTGTTCTTCGGGCAGCGGGAGGCGGAGGTACGAGTTTCAGCAGAGAAATTGCCGCAGCGTCTGGTCATTTTCCCGTGACTCTTCTGTCTCAGTTTGCACAGCACAGTCTCGCCCCGCGGTTCGCAATGTGTCAACGTCACCGGGGAGCCTGAAACAGTGCAAATTCTTGGACTTACTCCAGACCTACCCGCTCAGAAGCTCTGGAGGTAAGTGTTTTCCTGAGTCTCCTGGCTGATTGTGTAAACCAGAGTTGAGAACCGCTGAAGCCTGTTTTAATACAACAGATCACGGTGTAGTTTTCAAAGTGCGTTTGTTTTCAGAATTACCAGGAATGATTCTGAAAACTACAGATTTCTGGGTCCCATCAGTATCTCCCTATAAATAAGACTCTCCAGGAAAAGGGCCCAATGAATCTGTAGTCGCACAAGTATCCCAGGTGATTCTGATTGTCAAGAATTTGATCGAATATTGCTCTGTGGTCTCCCCAGTTTCTTGTTTAAACAGCATTCCCTTTTCCTTATAGTTGTAAAGGTAAGGAAAAGCAATTACAGTTTAATGAAAAAGCTGTGACTTGTTTGGAAAACTGTGCTCACTCAGCATAACATCCCTTTTTAAAACTTTTGCATTCTGCAGTTTTGTTTTTCTCAGTACTAATTCAGGATGACTTCATCACAGTCATAGTGATCTCATCACAATCACAAAATCGCAGATACCTGGGCTCCATTTAGACATATTGAACTTGATCTCAGGGCATGGGGCCTGTCCATTAAACACACCAGCACATGAAAATTTGAGAGCCACTAAGCAAGTTTTCCCTAGTTTATACTAGATCACAGGAGGAAGTATCACCAGATGTGCTATGTATACTACAAGCAAATATGAGAAAGGGTTACGTACGAAGAGTTCTGCTATTAGCTCTGCGCTTCAGTTTCTTCATGGGTAGATGAGAGTGTCAGAATAGATTATCTCTAATTCCTCTTCCTTGTTCTAAAGTGCTAAATTGTGTGTTTATCAAACAGTACCCATAGCCACTTCCAAGAACCATAAATAATGCTATATGGTTTTCCTTGGGCTTCCTGCTTGACCACATTATTTACTGCATTGGCTAGAGGCAAGTATTTCAACTTTATCACGCCTGTTGGTGCATAATAAAGGGGAAAGAGGCAAATGCTGTAAATATTTTCTTCACATTTTGATCCATTTCTTCCAAATTTTTTTTTACTCAGAATATTCAAAATGATGATCATATTCTTGGACAATCTTACAAGATAACTGAATTAGATTTTACTTCCAAATGAAAATATTAAATACTTAAAACATCAAAAAGTCAATAATATCCAAAACATTCCATTTTATCTCAGTATCTAATTTTAGTCAAGTATTCTTTATTGTAAAAATACAGTCTATATTAATATTCTTTTAATGGCTTATGGGATTACATGTCTAACCATTCAGGCTTTTTATGATTGTTTTTAGCTAAATGTGTCTTTTTAGGCTATGAATAAGTGATGATAAGCAATCTGTATGCTTAAAGAGAAACTAAACCTGTGTCGAGAAGCATTAGCACCGTGTCTTGCATTAGCACTTAGTAAATGTTTCTTGAATGGTGATGAATTACTCCACAAATTATTTCTGACACAAACAATGATTTTTAAAAACACCTTTGCATGATTTGAACAATAAAGAGTAGATCCATCCATGGGCTTATAAGATGCTTCAGGTCTTTTTGTCTAGAATTGTAATGTATCTTAAAATAATTTCCCATTGCCCTGAAATGCTAAAATTGCTCTGGATAAATTAAGAGTTCCCAAGGGCATGGAAGCGACAAAAGTGAGATTGCAGCAGAAACCATGTTGTTTCTTTTGTAATGGAATTTTGGTGTGTGCAGGGACCATCTTATTGAATACAGGTGTATCAGGAAATATTTGGATAAAATCCAGCAACCATCCAAAATTGATTAAAAGTTCTCATGTTGTTTGATGACTTAATCTAGAATGGTAAGTAAATAGAAAGTGTTTGTTGGGTTTTCCTGTCAGTTTTTAAAATGCTCCCCAAAGCCAATTTAATAGTCACTTATTTCTGGAATATTCCACTCTGGTAAAGTGTTCTGAGTTAAGGACAAGGACAGTCCAGACCCATGGCTTGCGTCTCAGTAAAGCCAAGTACAGTAAAGCCAAGTCTATTCTCCTTCAGGGCTCAGTTCAGAATCCATCTGTTTAGCCAGATTTTTTTCCTAATTGAGAGAATGTCAGCCAGTTCCTTAATTTCAAATTTGCATCATTTCATTTTATTTTGATGGGTTTATTTTTATATCCATAGTTTTGGTGATATTTGATACTCGTACATTTTTAGAAATAAAAGTCTACGGTGATTAGTATGTTTTTGGCCTTTGAATAGGTTTCATTTTGTTACTGTTAAAAATAATACTGGTGTACATATTAACAAACTGAAAAATAAAAACCATATGATCATCTCAATAAATGCAGAAAAAGCTTTTGGCAAAATTCAACAACATTTGTGATTAAAAACTCTCCAAAAAGTGAGCATAGAGGGAACCTACGTCAACATAATAAAGCCCATATATGACAAACCCACAGCAAACATCATTCTCAATGGTGAAAAATTGAAAGCATTTCCTCTACGTTCAGGAACAAGACAAGGATGTCCACTCTCACCACTATTATTCAACATAGTTTTGGAAGTCCCAGCCATGGCAATCAGAGCCGCAACAATCATGCCGCGGAGCAACTAGCCCCGTGAGCCACAATTACTGAGCCTGTGCGTCTGGAGCCTGTGCTCCGCAACAAGAGAGGCCATGATAGTGAGAGGCCCGCACACCGCGATGAGGAGTGGCCCCCACTTGTCGCAACTAGAGAAAGCCCTTGGTACAGAAACGAAGACCCAACACAGCCAAAAATAAATAAATAAATATTTTTTTAAAAAAGGCAAAATTCCTTTAAAAAAAGAAAAAGAAAATTCCTTGGTATCCATAAGATTTTACTCACCAGTTGGCATAAGAAATGTCAATGTGCTAAGCAGAAAAATATTATTAAGAATTTTGACATTGTGGAAGTCATTTTTTTAAATAAGGAAAGGTATTTTATATAAAAAGCCATTAAATTCCTGACCTAAGTTACATTTGTTGTTATTAAACCATGCAGTTAAAGTAAAAGTAGCTTTTACTTTTAATAAGAACTTTGAAATGATTTGTGTACATTTGAGAAATACATCAGGCTTGACTATAAAATCAAAATTTCTTTGGTAATATTTTTCTGGAAGAAAAAGCGTCTTTTGTTAACTAACCAAGGTTCCTAAAGAATTGAAAGAACAATGATTGATGTCACATCAATAATAATGAATCAGCATTATCAGAATTATGAGATAGCCAACCAGCCCCAGGTACTGGGTTGTCATAAATTGCAGACTTATTTTAGACAGAAACATAGGTCAGTCATGATTATGGTGGACAAGCTTTTTCTAAATCATGAACAATAGTGAACCATCAGATTATTATATATTTTCTCATTGTATATGCCTCATTCTAAAATTTTTAAAAAGCAGAAGAATCAGCACAGATTGTATCTTGAGGAAACTCTTTAAGGCTCTATTTACTTGTCACATCTGTAGTAAAATCCTACCATAGTTTCTTCATCTTTGTTTCCATTCTGGTGTTTTTCTAGCACACAAGGTGTGAAACTAAAAAGACTCTACATATCTAAATGAATAAAAGAATAAGAAAAGTTAGTTCCTCCAGCAAAAAATAAATCATTTTTATTTTTTTACAATGAAAACTAATATGACTTTATTTTATAAGACTAAATTCTCTAATAATTTATTGTTTTAATTAAAAAAATTTGGGGGGGGGAGGGTATAGTTATTTTACAATGTTGAGTTAGTTTCTACTGTACAGCGAAGTGGAGTTCCCTGTGCTATACAACAGGTTATTAGTTATCTATTTTGTTGTTGTTTTTTTCGGTACACCCGCCATGGCTCATGGGCCCAGCCGCTCCGCGGCATATGGGATCTTCCTGGACCGGGGCACGAACCCACGTCCCCTGCATCGGCAGGCGGACTCTCAACCACTGCGCAACCAGGGAAGCCCCTAGTTATCTATTTTATACACATTAGTGTATATGTGTCAATCCCAATCTCCCAGTTCATCCCACCCTCCCACCCCCACTTGGTAAAATTCTCATTTCCAAAATGATTGCCTTAGACTAGTGGTCCTTGAAGCCTGGTTTCTGCACCAGCAGCAGAAGCAGAGCCTTAGTACTTGTTATAAATGTAAGTTCTCAGGTCCCACACAAACCTACTAAATCGGAAACTCTGACGGGGGTCCCATCAGAGTTTCGACAAGCTCCCCATGGAATTCTGATGCCTACTAAAGTTTGAGAACAACTGCCTTAGATTCTGGAACATAAATTAATAAAGCTGGAATAGATAGGCCTGAATTTCTGGGTAGACTCATTGGTTCTCGTTGGATCTCAGTCCTGCCTACTCATCCCTCTTGGGGATGTTTTTAAGACCCCAACTCAGGTCAATTAAATCAGAATCTCTGCCTTAGCATCAGCATTTTAAAAGTGCTCTGGTGGTTCTGATGAGCAGCAGGATGGAGAGACACTGTTGTAGGTCAACCACTTGCTGCGTGTTCAGCACAGACTAACCTGTGATTGTTCCTGTTGTCCTTTTCTGTTGATCCCGCTTCCCTGCTTTTCCTCATTATCCCATTGGCTGAAGTACACAGAGCCAAACAGGGTGTGGACCAGCTGCCAGAATAGCTTAGATATGACATGCTCCCATTTTGTAAAGTTTTACATTCAATTTAAAAATCAGCCCACTACCCCTTGGCTTATTAAACAGACTTTACTACTGATTTTCTTGCTCTTCAACTTATCCCTTTCCAATCTATTCTCCACATTGTAGTCAGTGTTATCTTTTAAAAAATATTGTATTGAAGTATACTTGATTTACAATACTGTGTTAATTTCTGCTGTACAGCAAAGTGATCCAGTTATACATATATTTACATATATATATATAAATATACATTTATATTCTTTTCCATTATGGTTTATCACAGGATATTGATTATAGTTCCCTGTGCTATACAGTAGGGCCTTGTTGTTTATCTATTCTCTATATAATAGTTTGCATCTGCTAATCCCAAACTCCCAGTACTTCCCTCCCCTGCCCCTTCCCCCACGAAGGGCAACCACAAGTCTGTTCTCTATGTCTGTGAGTCTGTTTCAATTTCATAGATATGTTCATTTGTGTTGTATTTTAGATTCCACATATAAGGGATATCATATGGTATTTGTCTTTCTCTTTCTGACTGACTTCTTTTAGTATAATCTCTAGGTCCATCCATGTTGCTGTAAATGACATTATTTTGTTATTTTTTATGACTGAGTGTTATGCCATTGTATATATATAACACATCTTTATCCATTCAACTGTCGACAGACATTTAGGTTGTTTCCATGTCTTGGCTATTGTAAATAGTGCTGCTATGAACATAGAGGTGCATGTATCTCTTCGAATTATAGTTTTGTTTGGGTATATGCCCAGGAGTGGGATTGCTAGATCATATGGCAACTCTCTTTTTAGTTTTTTGAGGAACCTCCATACTGTTTTCCATAGCGGCTGCACCAATTTACATTCCCACCAACAGTGTAAAAGTGTTCCCTTTTCTCCACACCCTTTCCAGCATTTATTATTTGTAGACTTTTTAATGATGGCCATTCTGACTGATGTGAGGTGCTACCTCATTGTAGTTTCAATTTGCATTTCTCTGATAATTAGCAATGATGAGCATCTTTTCATGTGCCTGTTGGCCATCTATATGTCTTCTTTGGAGAAATGTCTATTTAGGTCTTCTGACCATTTTTGGATTGGATTTTTTTTTTAATTGAATTGTATGAGATGGTTGTATATTTTGGAAATTAAGCCCTTGTCAGTCACATCATTTGCAGATATTTTCTCCCAGTCTATAGGTTGTCTTTTCATTTTGTGCAAAAGCATGTGAGTTTGATTAGGTCCCATTTGTTTATTTTTCCTTTTACTTCTATTGCCTTGGGAGACTGACCTAAGGAAACATTGGTATGATTTATGTCAGAGAATGTTTTGCCTATGTTCTCTTCTAGGAGTTTTATGGTGTCATATCTTTAAGTCTTTAAGCCATTTTGAGTTTAGTTTTGTGTATGGTGTGAGGAAGTGTTCTAACTTCATTGATTTGCATGTGGTTGTCCACCTTTCCCAACACCACTTGCTGAAGAGACTGTCTTTTCCCATTGTATATTCTCCTCTCCTTTGTCAAAGATTAATTGACTGTAGGTGTATGGGCTTATTTCTGGGCTCTCTGTTCTGTTCCATTGATCCATATGTCTGTTTTTAGGCCAGTAACACACTGTTTTGATTACTGTAGCTTTGTAGTATTATTTGAATTTGGGAGGGTTATGCCTCCTGTTTTGTTCTTTTTCCTTAGGATTGCTTTGGCAATTCTGGATCTTTTATGGTTCCATATAAATTTTAGGATTCTTTGTTCTAGTTCTGTGAAAAATGTCATGGGTAATTTGATAGGGATCACATTAATTCTGAGGATTGCTTTGGGTAGTATGGATATTTTAACAATATTAATTCTTCCAATCCAAGAGCATGGGATATCTTTCCATTTCTTTGAATCATCTTCAGTTTCCTTTATTAATATTTTATAGTTCTCAATATATGTCCTTCACATCCTTGGTGAGGTATATTCCTAAGTATTTTATTTTTTGAGTTGTGATTTTAAAAGGTATTGCTTTTTTACATCCCCTTTCTGATATTTCATTGTTTGTGTAAAGAAATGCAACTGATTTCTGTATATTAATCTTGTATCCTGCTACCTTGCTGAACTCGTTTATCAGTTATAGTAATTTTTGTGTGGAGTCTTTAGGGTTTTCTATATGTAGAATCATGTCGGCTGCATATAATGACAATTTTACATCTTCCCTTCCAGTTTGGATACCTTTTATTTCTTTTTCTTGTCTGATTACTGTGGCTAGAACTTCCAATACTATGTTGACTAGAAGTGGTAAAAGTGGGCATCCTTGTATTGTTCCAGATTTTAGTGGGAAGGCTTTCAGCTTTTCACCATTGAGTATTATATTGACTGTCTGTCATAACTAGCTTTTATTATTTTGAGGTATGTTCCCTCTGTACCCACTTCCATAAGGGTTGTTATCATGAATAGATGTTGAATTTTATCAAATGATTTTTTTGCCTCTATTGAGATGATCATGTGGTTTTTGTCTTTTCTTCTGTTGATGTTGTGTATCACATTGATTGATCTGCGTATGCTGAACCATCCTTCTGTACTTGGGATGAATCCCACTTGGTCCGTGGTGTATGATCTTTTCATGTGTTGTTGAATTCAGTTTGCTAATATTTTGTTGAGAACTTTTGCATCTATATTCATCAAAGATACTGGCCTGTAATTTTCCTTTTTGGTAGTGTGTCTGTCTGGTTTTGGTATCAGGGTGATGGTGGCTTTATAGAATGTCTTTAGGAGTGCTCCTTCCTCCTCAGTCTTTTGGAAGAGTTTGCAAAGGATTGGTATATGTTCTTCTTTGTATGTTTCGTAGAATACGCCTGTGAACCCATCAGGTCCTGGACTTTTGTTTGTAGGTAGTTTTTAAAAATTACAGATTCTATTTTACCTCTAGTGATCAGTCCATTTAAGTTATCTATTTTTTTCTTGATTCAGTTTTGGTGGGCTGTACGTTTCTAGAAAGTTGTCCATTTCTTCTAGGTTGTCAAATTTATCGGCATATAATTGTTCATAGTGTTCGCTTATGGTTTTTTGTATTTCTGCACTATCAGTTGCGATTTTTTTCTCTTTCATGTCTTATTTTGTTTATTTGGGTCCTTTCTCTTTTCTTCTTGGTGAGCCTGGCCAGAGGTTTGTCAATTTTGTTTACCGTTTCAAAGAACCAGCTCTTGGTTTTATTGATTTTTTAAAATTGTTTTTTAAATCTCAATTTATTTTCTCTCTGATCTTTATTATCTCCTTCCTTCCACTGACTTTAGGTTTTCTTTGCTGCTTCTTTTCCTAATTCTTTTAGATGGTGGGTTAGGTTGTTTGAGATTTTTCTTGTTTCTTAAAGAAGATCTGTATTGCTGTGAACTTCCCTCTAAGAGCTGCTGTTGCAGCATCCCATAGAATTTTGTATGGTTGTGTTTTCATTGTCATTTGCCTCAAGGCATTTTTAAAATTTCTTCTTTGATTTCATTGTTGACCCATTGGTTTTTTAATAGCATGTTGTCTGGTCTCCATGTAATTGTTTTGGTTTTTTTTCTTGTTTTTTTTTCTGTGGTTGATTTCTAGTTTTGTGCCATTGTGGTCAGAAAAGATACTTAAAATAATTTCTATAATCTTAAATTTGTTGAAGCTTGTTTTGTGCCCTAGTATGTCATAAATCCTAGAGAATGTTCCATGTGCACTTGAAAAGAATGTTCCATGTGCACTTTAAAGAATGTGTATTTTGCTTGTTTTGGATGGAATGTCCTGAAAATATCAATAAAGTCTAATTGTTCTATTGTATTACTTAGGATCTCTTTTGCCTTATTGATTTTCTGTCTCAAAGATCTGTCCATTGATCTGTCCATTGTCTGTGAGGTGTTAAAGTCTCTTACCATTATTGTATTCCCATCAGTTTCTCCCTTTATGTCTGGTAGTATTTGTTTTATGTGTTTGATTGCTCCTTTACTGGGTGCATTTATGTTGATGAATGTAATATCCTTTCTTTGTATTGATCCTTTTATCATTATATAGTGTCATTCTTTATCTTTCTTTATAGCCTTTGTTTTAAAGGCTATTTTGTCTGATATGAGTATTGTGACCCCCACTTTCTTGTCATTTCCATTTGCATGAAATATCTTTTTCCATTCCCTCATTTTCAATCTATGTGTGTCCTTTGCCCTAAAGTGGATCTCTTTTAGGCATCATATTGTAAGCTCTTGTTTTTTTAATCCAATCTACCACTCTGTGTCTTTCAATTGGAGCATTTAGTCTGTTGACATTTAAGATAATTATTGATGACTATGTATTTATTGCCATTTTAAACCTTATTTTCCCATTGATTTTATATTTCTTCTTTTTCCCTCTCTTTTTCTTTTTTTCCTTGTGTGGTTTGATGATTTTTTTTTGTATTATGCTTGTATTCTCTTCTTTTTGTTTTTTGTTAATCTATTGTATGTTTTTGATTTGTGCCTACCCTGTTTTTAAAGTATGTTAACCATTTACTATATCTACTTGCTTTAGACTGTTAGTCATATAGACTCAAACACATTCTAGAAAAAAAGCCTACATTTTCTTACTCTCCTCTCATGTTTTATGATTTTGATATCCTGTTTTACATCTTTATATTCATCCTTTTGCTGTTCATTGTGGTTATCATCGCTTTCACAGAAATGTTTTGATTTTTTAAAAAAAAAATCTGTGTACTGGCTTATTTAAATAATTTACTTTCCAACTGTGATTTTCTCTTTCCTATAGATTCTTACTTTTCTATTTAGAGAAGACCTTTCAATATTTCCTTTAGGATAGGTTTAGTATTGCTGTATTCTTTTTTTGCTTGTCTGAGAAGTTCTTTTTTTCCTTCTATTCTAATTGAGAATCTTGCTGTGTATCCTAGGTTGCAGGTTTTTTCCCGTTCAGGACTCTGAATATATCTTGCCACTCCCTTCTGGCCTGCAACATTTCTGTAGAGAAATCAGCTGATAGCATTATGGGGGTTCCCTTGTAATTGACTCTTTGTTTTTCTCTTGCTGCCTTTAGAATCCTCTCTTTAACTTTAACCATTTTAATTAAAATTTGTCTTGGTGTAGGTCTGTTTGGGTTCATCTTGTTTGGGACCCTCTGTGCTTCCTGTTCTTGGATATCCGTTTCCTTCTTTAGGTCTGGGAAGTTTTCAGCCATAATTTCTTTAAATACATTTTCAATCCCCTTTTCTCTTTCTTCTCTTTCTGGGATCCCTATTCTGTGTAGATTGACATGCTTTACATTATCCCATTGGTCTCTCATTTGGCTTTCTGTCTGCTGTTCTGATTTGCTGACATCCAGTCATTTTATCTTCCAGATTGCTTATTCATTCTTCTGCATCATTCATTCTGCTATTCATTGCCTTTAGCTCAGTTTTAATTTCTGTGAATCAGTTCTCTAATTTTTCTTAGTTCCTTTTCATAGTTTCTCATTCCTTTTTACAGCAATCTGCATTTCTATCAATAGCCCTTCTTAATTCCTTCAGTATTTTCATTATCTCCTTTTTGAACTTGGTGTCTATAAGACTGAAGAGGTCTGTTTTATTGTTTGTTCTTTCAGGGGAATTCTCTTAATCTTTCAGTTGGGAGTGATTCCTCTGCTTCTTCATTTTACTTATATTTCTCTTGCTGTATGAGTTTAGGAGATACAGTTATCTACTGTGGTCTTGGAATGCTATTTTTATGTGAGAGTGTCCGTATGTAGCCTGTGTGGTTTTAATATTTTTGGTGTGAGGGCTGTTTTTAGTATGGATGTCTGCCACCTCTTTCCTCAGTGTATGCTAGCCATTATCCCCTTGATAGGAGGTGTGACTGGTGTTGGGGTGACCAAAGCCTGCCCTGGATATTGACCAGGGCCTCCTCTTTGCTCTGTGGTTGTCACTGTGCTGTGAGAGGCAGGGTTTCCTCCCTAGTTGTTGGAGTACAAGCCCCCAGATTTGTTTCTGAGCTGCAGTATGAGGTAGGCAGGATAGAAATGTTCCTCCCTGGGAGAGGAGCCACTGAGTATTCCTTTGGCACAGCTGTCCACCGCTGAGTGCACTCTGTTGTGTCACCTGTCACCCATTGTGCAGGCTTATAAAATACACTGTTTTTGTCACTGCCTTAGGCCCTGCTTCAACCGTGGGAATGCCAGCAGTCAGCCATGGTGTCCCTCAGGCATGGTTTTCACAAGGCTACTAGTACAGATCCACTGAAGTCAGGTTTGAGGACTACAGTAGCTATGCACCTGGACCCACTCACTGTGGGAGTATGGAGACAGCGCAGACCCTGGCCCCTGAGTGCGTGCACCCACAAAGCCCACTGCTGCTGAGGCCAGACCAGTCCCTGCAGCAGGAGCACCTGTTATCACTCAGATGTCCCGAGCAGGTGCTGAATTTACAAAGCCAGCAGCGGAGGTGTAAATCCGTGGCTCATGCAGATGCAGGGAGAGATTTCAGCCCACTTCCTAAATTGTAAGGCCCCTGGGCCTCAGCTATGTTTTCAGCCTCCCCCCCAAACCCCTGTGGATGGGCAACCTGCTGGCCTCTGCTCCCAGAACCTGCAGAGGCGGTAGCTGAGATGCGGGAGCCCGCCAAGGTGGCAGCTGGGGCGTGCACTCCCATAGCCCATGGAGATGGGGCTGGTGTGCAGAGAAAGAGGCTGCTATGGCGGCCCTGGCCCTCCCTTCGCCAGCCACTTAACGTCGGTGCTTTGCTTCTTTGGTGGACCCAGGCTTCTTCTGTGAACATTCTTGGTTGTGGACATGCCACACTTCAGCCCCTTCAGGCTTTCTCTGCACAGCCAACACCAGTCTTCTCCCCTCCTCAGGTCTGTCCTCTAAACCCCGAGTTTCAGCACCCAGGCCCCACTCGTACCAGTGGACAGGTGTCTTAGGCTAGGGTGCGCAGGGCTGACTGACTGTGCAGTTCTCTCTCTGTTCTGCTTGCTGCAGGCCGGTTATTGTGCTCTCCTCTGAGCCTTTAAGGCTCCTTTTCTGTCCTGGCTTATCTGTCCACCAGTGAGAGGTGTGGTAACCTTTTCCGTTTTATAGCTCCTTCCCAGGGGGTAGGTCCCGTCTGCTTCCTCTTTTTCTTTTTTTTCCTTTCATCGTACCCATTTAAGTGGAGATCTTTCTTGTCTTTTCAGGTTTTTGAGGTCTTCTGCTAGTGATCAGTAGGTATTCTGTGAGAATTGTTCCATTTGTTATTGTTATTTTGAATTGTTATTTTTGATGTATTTGTGGGAGGAGGTGAGTTCCATGTCCTTCTACTCTGCCAGCTTGATTGGAGCCCCCCCACCCTGGTGCTATCTTTCTAAAATGCAAATCTGATCATGTCCAAACTGTTGAAAATGACTTGCAAGGTTGTTCATAAGCTCCAGCTTCATCCATTCACTATACTGTCCCCAAATTCCTTCTATGCTGTAGCAATACTGACGTTTAGTTTAGTATATTAGTTTGAACCCAGTGTTTTCTCTCTCCTCCTATCAGCAGAACACATGTTATTCTCTCTGTTTGGAACACTGCTTCCTGACAGTTCGTCACCTCACCATTACTCATTCATCAATTACTTCCCGAAATTCCCAGTGGACTAGAAAATTAAAGAAGGTATTTTATATATATTCATTGTAAATTTTTCATTCCTAGATATAGCACAGAGCCTATGCATAATATGTTTTCAATAAAATTTAATTGAGTAAATGAAAGGATGAATTTAAGATAACCTCAAAACAGGAAACCTATCCAAATAGAAAATTAGAGGTAAACAAGTAATGAACTTGTTATAAAGTTCAGGAGTGAAAGTAGTGCATTCAATGTGCTATGATAGGCATAGGACCCAGATGACTGATCTCCCAGTTAAATGGGCTTTTTCTTAAACCATCCTGACACTTTAATCCTTTTATTTCCCTCTTGTGTGAAGTAACTGTTGTTGACCTGAAATAAGTAGAATGCTAGATATTTTTCCAGTAAAGATGGGTTTATTCAGGATCAGCAGGGAATTGCAATTTGGGGTCTGCAACCATAGCGAGCCATGTGTAATTTTCCCACACAGCAAGGAGAGAACACTTTTATAGGGGAAAAAGAAAGCTGGAAGAGCTGTAGTAAATAAAGGGTCCATGGCTTTTCATTGGCTGAGATTTTGCCCGAAAAGAAGAGGGTTCTTTCTTCTTCCTGTTGGGCTCTACTATCATGGCAGGATATGAGAGCTTCCCATTCCGGTCTCCAGACTCTATTTAATTGAGGTTTCTGTTGATTAATTTTTTACATTTCCCCATCTTGATCAAGATCTTTCTCTGAAAGCATTGCTGATCAAGAATCAGGTTTTCTAGTTTCAGTGCCTTTTTTCCCCTCAGTGTCAGGAAGGAGCTTTACTGGGTGCAGCGTCTCATGTCCAAGCGCACATGTACATATTGCAAACCTATTGATGTCACATGAGAGTAACAAAGAGGGGTAAAAGGGAGAACTCTCAGGCACTTTTTATCTAAAGTCCATATGTTATTAAGATTATAAACATTGGAGATCATCTGAAGCATTATGTCATCATGAAAGGTTTGGTGACAAAATTCCAACAGTCATGGTCTGGATATTTTGGGAAAGCTGTCTTATCAGATGCTGTCTACTTCAATTCCAGGAAATCTTTACTTTCAGGTCACTAGATGATGTGCAGGTCCAGTTGGGGTTCCATGCTTTCTATAAGTGTGTCACATGAAGCCAAGAGTCTATTCCTTGGAGTTTGTTGGCATGAGGGTTGGTTAGCAGTACCTGATAGGGACCTCTCCAGTAAGGTTGAAGAGAATTCTTCTGGAGGTGTTTTTTCCAATAGACAAAGTCCCCAGTTTTCAAAGTGTGATTCTTAAGGTCTTTGTCTCCCAAGAGCGCACAGAGAGAAGATTGCTCTACCCAAACGTGACTGTATTTAGAAAGTAATTAGGTTTTTGCAATATTGGACTGTCTCTCCTTTTATCAGTTGTGAGTCAAAAGAAGAAGGAAGCAAGTGCATTTGGCATCCTTTGACTATCTCAAATGGTGAGAGTTTCTGAGTTCCAAAAGTGATAGATCTAGGATTTAGAAGGAGTAAGCGTAAAGGTAGTTGGAGGGCCTCTACAGATTTTTCCAAATGAGTCTTAATAAGGCCGTTAGTGTGTTTGACTAAATCAGAGATTTGAGGGTGGTAAGCACAGCGAAAGTGTTGCCAAATAGTGCAGATTTGTCCAAATTTCTGACCAGTAAAATGGGTTCCTCTGTCACCGTAAAGTTCAAGAGAAGTTCCGCAGGTAAAAATGGCCTTTTCCAAAATGACTTTAACCATAGAAGAGGCAGTAGCCTGTCTACACAGGAAGGCTTCAGTCCAGTGCGAAAACATACAGACTATGACTAACATGTATTTACATCCACGAGATGGAGAAAGTTGTGTGAAATCCATTTTCCAGACCTTGAGTGGTCCATTCGGCAGTTTAAAATGTCTGGGAGCAGTACAGACAGGCTTCCCTGGGTTGTACTTTGGACAAGCTGGACAAATGATGTAGGCACTTTCTGCACTCTTGTTAATGTTTTCCCATCAATATTGATTCATGCAGGCTATTATTTTGTCAGGAGACCAATAGTTTAATGCATGTATGGTGGGGAGGAGTGAGAGTTTTAGAGTCTCTAGTAGGACTGGGTTGTTATTTGGTCTAAACCAGAGCTCTCTCTTTTTGTCAAACCAACAATTGTTGAATTTCCAATCCTAGCACAATATTTGCCATTGTCACCTTTTAAATCAATGAACCATGAGAAGTCAGTGTTACCCAAAGGTGATCTACCTTTTAGATCATCCCAAGGAGTCTGGAGGTGATCTGTCAGTATTAAGCAGTCATGAGGGACTTCATTGGTGACAGAGAGGAGAAGAGTAGCAGAGTAATGTTATTATAAAAGTTATGTGAGGAGCAGATAAAAAAAGGACTTCATAGGAGGTGAGGCAGTTGACAGAGAAATGTTTTGTGTGATTGAGAATCCAGGAGAGCTACTACTGCATGAAGTGCAAAAATAATGATTTTCACAGTGGTCTTAACCAGAAGGGCAGTGGCTGTAATGGCACAGGCAAGAGGGGTAGCCCTGTGTCACAGGGTCCAGTTGCTGTCTATAATACCCTATGGGTTGATGGTGGTCCCATGTTTTGGGGTGAGTTCCCCAAGAACATTCCCTTCCTTATCACATACAGAAAGGTAAAAGAGATCTGATAATTGGGGTGCCCAAGAGCAGGTGGGTTCTTCAAACTCTCCTTTAAGGTCTTGAAAGCTATGTTGTCCAGTTCTTCCCGTAAAATTGGGTCTGGATGTTATTTTTAGTAAAACATACAGAGATCTGGCCTTGAGAGAAATTTAGAATTTAATTTCAGCAATAACAACTAGCCTGAGAATACTTCTCAGCTTAGTTTTGGGTTTGGGAAACTTAGGACTCCATGAAGTCTCTCTGGATCTAGGTGTAACTCTTGTTCTAATATCATATGCCCTAAATATTTAACTGAGTTTGGGCAAACTGAAATTGTTCTTTTGTGACCTTATGACACTTTAATGCTAAAAGCTTTAGCAATTGGATGCTGTCTTCAAAGTAGAAACTCTAGGGAACTTTACATCACCCACATCAGCCTTCAGAATTTGCAAGAACAAGAAGGACTCTCAATAAAACCCTGAGGCATTATAGTCCAAGTGAGTTGTTTTTATTCTCAAGTGAAGGCAAAAAGGTATTGGCTAGCTTTATCAACTAGAACACTAAAGAATGCACTGCACAAACCAGTTACTGTAGAGAATTTGCTTCCAGTGGGAATGGATTTTAGTAGTGTATGAAGATTAGGAACAACAGGGTGTAGAGGGATAACAATGTTGCTTATTGCTCAGGGTCTTGGACAAACCTCCAGCCTTGGCCCTTAGGTTTTCTCACTGGTACAATAGGAGTATTAAGGGACTGGCCAAGGGGCCTTGAGCCTTGTAATCTTCTATTAGGGGCTTGATGCCTTGAAGGGCTTCTTTACTTATAGGGTGTTGATTATTTCTGGGAAGAGGTTTTGAGGGATCTGTATGAATCTTGATGGGAGGTGCCTTGTGAATTTTGCCAGTATCAGTTGGAGATTTTGCCCATAAGGAGGATGGGAGCTGATTCAATAGGGACAAAAGGATCAGTGTTTCCGGAATCAAATCTAGTACAATCAGAGATGCAAGGGTCATTTAATTCACCTAGTTGATTACATTGATGACTACTGTCAATTTCTAGAATGATTTCCCCCTTTTAGGAGAAAGAAATTCTGGCAGGATATTTCTCTAAGAAGTTTCAGCCTAATAAACTGGAAGGGGCAGAGGAACTAAAGAGAAAAGGATGTGTTTCTCTAAAGGGCCTAAACAAAAGGGAGTAGGTTCAGAGACAGGAACCTCTTGAGGTTCATTAGTGATCCCCACTATTTGAGCTGTTTTAGTACTATTCTGAGGAAGGGGCTGTTTTATAGTAGTAGGGTTGAGAACTGAGAGTGGTGTTCTGGTGTCAGCTAGGACTGAAAGAGGTTCATCACCAATCCAGAAAAATGTTTCTCCAAGCCAGTTAAGAGGGAGGACTGGAAAGAGCCTCTGTAGTTCTTGGAGCTCCATCATTGAGAACAGGGAGAACGCTGGGAAGGCCGGTTAGAGGGCTGTAGGCACCTAGTGCACTTAAATTTGTAACAATTTCTTTTGCAGTGTCTTGAATAATAACTAGGAGTGCTCTGGTTTCACTTAGGAGCCTTCATTTGCTGGAGTTGAAGATTAAGAATTTTGGCAGTCTTCCTTCTGGGTGATTCATTTAGAGTGAGAAAGCTTGTTTGCCAGATTGACTAAATCTGGAGTGGAATGGGACAAGTTTCTCATTCCATCCTGGTCCTTTTTACTAGAAGTGAAAGGTCGCAGTTCAGCCCATTAGTAAACATAAAGTTAAAAACTACCTGGTGGAATCAATATCTGAAGGAAGATGAGAGTTTTCTTTAAAAACACTCTGAAATCAGTTGCAGTAGTCATGAAAAGGGTCATCAAATTTTTGTGTGCAAGCCTGAATTTTGTAACATTCAACAGACTTTGGAAAAGCCCTAGGAATTACTTGATGATGTTGCCTAGTGATCGCCAGAGCCTGTCATACAATAAATTAGTTAGTGGGCTGGTCTCCTGGTTGTAAACATGGAGACATTTCAGGGTTTTTCCCAGTGAGCGGTTTTCATACAACGCTGGGCCTGGCCTTTACTGACAAGCATGTGAACTAGCTGATATAAGTCAGAGAAACCAGGTGATGAGTTTGAATGACTGTATTAAATTCCTCAGCAAATCTGTGTGGATCTTCAGCTACTTTGGGAAAATCTTTGTCTGTGGCTCACAGCTTTTGTCCATGCGCTATAAGAAATTAATGGTTTAGTCTCTGGACCCTAGGAAGGCTTGATTTTAAAGAAATAGTTTCTGATGAGTTCAGAGGAAAAAGGAGTGACGAGAGTGACAAAGAAAAGAAGTTTGTCAAGAGAATTTATATGGGTGACTTGAGGGTATAGAGGAGGTAGAAGGAGCATAGAAGGAAAGGAGGAAAATGGCACTGGAGGTGGAGTCTGACCATGAGAAGCTTAGGGAGAGAGAGAAAATGGTGCCAGAGGCAGAGCCTGAGACAAAGAAAAAAGGAGGAGAGAGCCTGAGGCTTTGGGAGCCATTTAATCTTACTTTAAACCTTTGTTTGCTTCAGTTAATCTTAAAATTTAATTTTGCAGGGAGACAATTTTAGACTCCTGATCATGCCTGGAAGCCTCAAAATCCCAGTCAAAATAGGCATACTATTCAGCTCCGGAAATTTTTGAGCAATTGTAGTACTAAGTTTTAAGGAAATTAAGTTTGGGGATTTCAAAAATTTCCCATAATGGCCATTGGCATTCTACATTGCCTTTAGTCAGATCAGTCCATTTACTGAGAAAGGTACCTGAGAAAGGACAATGGTTTATAAAGGTAAAATTGGCTAAAGTTCCTGTATGGGGGGGGATGCCTTCAAAATACATAGATAACTAGGATCCCATTTCTCAGAGGTTTTTCTCTAGAGTAAAAGAACAATTCTCAAACAGTTTTAACAGGTTACAGCGAAAAACAACTCAATTCAAACAGCTTTCAAGCTAATACTAGCCAGTTCTACAGTGATAGCTTGGTCCAGGAGGAGCCAGGCCAAAGGCTTTTTCAGCCAGTTTATAGAGAACAGCCCCTATTCCAAAGGAGTGGACCAAAAGCTTTCCTGTGACTACCCCAGCACGTGCCACAGCCTGGGCCAAATGACCATTCCAGCCCTGCTTGCTTCATGACTTAGCTGCGCACGGGGACAAGGGCTGCTGTGGCCAAGGAGAGAGCTGTGCTATGAGACACAGAGATGGCTCAGACCCAAAATGGTGTCTGAGTGGGGCAGGGGCAGCCATTCTGGTGCTTTCACAGGCAGCCCATCAGAAGCAGTCCCAATCTCTGCAGCCAGATGAACACACCCCATACCCCAACCCATGCTGAGCACCTGCCCCGGCCCCACCTGCCCTGTGTCATGGCTCCACACCAAGGCAATGGCAGCAGAGACCAAAGGAAGATCTCAGCTATGAGGAACAAAGGAGGTTCAGACCCGAAGCAGTGTCTGAGCAGGGTGGAGACAGCCATTTCTGGTGCTTACAGAGGCAGTGTATTGGAAGCAGTCTGGGTCTCTGACCCCAGCTGGACTGCTGCAGCCCGTGCCCTGACCCACACCGGGTGCTCATTGCCAGCTCCCTTTGTCCCAGCACTGCTCCCCTCTGGGGCAAGAGTGCCAGTGCTCAGAGAGGGGACAAAACACACTTAAAAGGAACAGAGCATCATGGACCCAAACCTCAGGGCTTCAGCTCCAGCAACTTGAGACCAATCCACACCCCCTATAGGGTGGTGACAGCCAATGCGCAGAGGAGAAGTCCTGGTTCACACTTGGCTCTGGCCCCAGCACCTCTATCTCCAGCCCTACCTCCTACCAAGGTGATAGCTGCCAGTACACCCTGAGGAAAGACATGACTTGTATTCATGTCCGGTCCAGTTCTCCCACCAAAGCACTGGACATACCTAGACTATATAGGGATGCTCCTACACAAGGACACTACTTCAAGACTGCAGTAGACAGCTGTTTCACCTAATTTCATAGAGACAGAGAAAGTTAAGCAAAATTAGAAGACAGAAAAAAATTTTTTAAAGAGCAAAAGGAAACCCTGGAATAATTAATGAAACAGAAATAAACAGTTTATCAGATAAAGAGTTCAAAGCATTAGTAATAAGTATGCTAATTGAATTAGGGAAGAGAATAGATGAACACAGCCAGAATTTTAATGAAGAACTAGAAAATATAAAAAAGAATTAGAATACAATACCTGAAATGAGAAACACACTAAAAGGAATAAACAGCAGACTAGGTGATACAGAAAAACACATAAGTGGTCTGAAAGAAAGAATAATGGAAATTACCCAATCAGAATAGCATAAAGAAAAATAAATTTTAAAAAATGACAGCAGTTTAAGGGATCTCTAGGACAATATCAACATTTTCATTATAGGAGTCCCAGAAGGAGAAGAGACAGAGAGAAGAGGGTCAAAAATGTATGTGATGAAATTCAGTTGAAAATTTCCCAAATGTGAAGAAAGAATGAGATATCCAGGTCCAGGAAGCACAAAGCGTCCCAAACAAGATGAATCCAGACAGATCCAGAACAAGACATATCATAATTAAAATGGCAAAATTTAAAGATAAAGAATTCTAAAGGCAGCAAAAGAAAAACAAAGAGTAATGTAGAAAGGAAACCATTATAAGGATATCATCTGATTTTTCTGCAGAAAATCTGTAGGCCAGAAGGGACTGGCATGATATATTTAAAGTGCTGAAAGGGAAAAACCTGCAAACTAGGATTCTCTACCTAGCAAGAATATAATTTAGAAGAGAAGGAGAGAGAAACAATTTCTCAGACAAGCAAAAACTGAAAGAGTTCATCAATACTAAACCACTGCTAAAAGAAATGTTAAAGGGGTCTTCTCTAAGTGGAAAAGAAAACACTATAACAAGAAGTAATAATCTATAGAAAAGGAAAAATCCCACTAGTAAAGACAAAGGATCAATCATTTAAAGAAGCTAGCATGAAGATTAAAAGACAAAAAAGTAAAATCAACTATAACAATAATAATTAGTAAAGGGATGAACATAAAGTCCCCTAAATAGGACTAGTTTAGAGTGGCCTAGTGGACATTGTGTGTGTGTGTGTGTGTGCACGAATGCATTCATGCTTTATCACTACTGTTTCCATTGGGGAATGTTCCTCTTCCATTCAGTGTGGTTCTGAGGGGACCTGTCAATCACATAGTGCCACCATTTCCTAGCAAAAAGGCTGGGCTCCACATCTGGCCTGGCTCATCAGGATAATCTATCTCCCTAATCAGTGAGTGCGATAGTTCAAGGAGTAGACATGCGACCCAAGCAGGACCTACCTGAGTCCATGAGATTGGATAGACACTGGGAAAGAGAGAGGCTCTCATTGTTTTTTGGTTCATAAACTATGGAGATACTGACCTGAGGCTGACAGCAGCCATTTTTGCTACCTTGTGGAAAAGCTCGCATAAGAAGGAAATCATCACATAGAGGCAAGGAGAGCCCAGAGATAGAGAACTGAGTGTGACAGCTTTTTCAGAAACCCTGGATCTAAATGTGCTCAATGTCTACCACGTGCTTAGACTTTCCAGGTGTATGAGTCAATACTTCACTCATTTACTTACTTATTTGATTACTTACTTATATCAGCTTGAATTTGTATTTGGTTTCTTTTGGAGAAAGGTTTCCACTAATGGATAGGCCATCCTTTCTATAAGAAGGAGGAAAGGAATGGATGAGGCCACTGGCTGAAAACATCAGGATCTTGGGGAGCATGGCACTAGGGATTCAGGAAGAGGTGATTGATGTTTAGGTAAGCCACAGACTTGAAGAGTTGCTAGGGCTTCCAGCAAAGTTAGCAGTGACATTTTATGTCCAGTTGCGTCACTGGGAGGAACAGCAATCAGTCACTGTCAATGGTACATGGGCCACGGACAACTGATGGAAGAAAGAGGTTTAGAAATGGAGTTCGACCTCTGGGGGCTTTATTTGAGGTATTCCTACCTTGGAGTCTGAAGGGTAAGACCAGTGACAAATATTTTATAATTCACTGTAAGCAAATGTTGGAAATTTATAGAAAACGGTAGTCCTTACAAATACTGGAATTTCTATAAGCAAGGTTTGTACAGACTTACAGTTATTATGATTTAAGGTACAGTTTTAAGTGTGACCTCAGACTAATTATACTGAGAAAGAATTGAGGAGAGGTTATTCCAGAGAGAGGAAAATATTGACAATTAAACTTTGGCATATTCATAAGGTTTTGAGAAGACCAGGTTGATAAGACAAGGTGAAATTTTGGATGAGGTTGTGAGAAATAAGCCTGGCTAATTATAAGAAGGCTGGATTTGGGTGCAGTTTGCCAGAGAAGTTTAAATTGGGGTTAGTATGAAATAGGAGGTAAAAGGAGGGGTCTTATATCAGCAATTAATATGAATTTGGTATCACCTGTTTAACTTGTTTGCAATATAAATAGTCACACTTTTATTTTCCAGTTAGTTGTTTGAGTTTTCAAGTTTCCTTATATAGTGTAATGTCCTCTATTTCCCTTTTCAAGATGTCCCCCTACATTCCCATCCCAATCCCACACTGAACTGTCTAAGAACAAAGGGGCTTACTGACTACCAAGGAGATTAGTTCTGCTTCCAAATACCAGACAGGAAGAGAGGACTATAAGGTCAGATTAATCCACATCCACCATTGGTTTGCTCATGGGCGTTTCACAGAGTCAGATGATGTTTCTCCCCTCCTGCAGGGGTGCCCTTGTCACTTCTGATAACTGATCAGCATAGAGTTGTGACCATCTTTCAGCTTCAAGGATACATATCTTAGATAAATATTTTCTCAGACATTGTTTCCTATAACAGGACACCATACCACAGTGGCTGGGTCTCAACTCATGCTGACTCACAAGGGAGCGAGACCGCAGAGATGTTCTTAGAGGGTGAGCTCAAAATTCCACAGGCTCTGCCTGCTGGCAGCTGATCATGGAGTAAACTTTGCTGCCCTGCTGCAAATTGGCTTCAAGTTTAACAATACCAAGTGCTCTTGAGGATGTGAGTAATCTGTAAGCTTTAGAGAATGCTGGTAGGAGTACAAATTGCTTACACACCCACCTTGAAAAACAATTTAACATCTAGCAATGTTCAAGATGTGAACTTGCTTATACTTACTAATTCCACTTCTTAAGTATATGCTCAAGAAAGCATGTTCGTGGCAGTATTGGCAAAAGAAGGGAAATGGTCGAAATATCCAGCAATGGAGAATGACTACATAAATTATGATACGGTCATGGAATGGATTAAAATTCAGCAGTGAAAATAAATGAACAAGAGCTACACGTGCCAACATGGATAAATCTCACAAAAGATGTTGAACAACAACAAAGGCAAGTCACAGAACACATGCAGTTTGAGGCCATATATCATTTCAGAAATATGAAAAACTGAACAATATATGGCTAAAGGATATGTACATGTGTGGTAAAGTAATAAAGAAACACAAATAATAAACACAAATTTCTGGATCCTAGTTAGCTCTTGAGGGGATGGAGCGAACTGTGACCAGAGACAGGCATATGGGAGGGTCCACAGATATTGTGAACTTATATAGTATAGAGAACAAAGTGTTTATTTTATTCCTCTTTAACCCAAACATATTCATTATTTGTTTTGTGCACAGCCATTTACATAAAAACATATATAATTTCATAATTTAAAAAATTTTAAAGACTCATTTAAGTGGGTTCTTTAGTTATATAAGTGCAAGTCTAGTCAGAAAATCTTCATGGCTCTCTATTGACTCCCTGGATTGCAAAACTCTAGGGAGGTGAAGAACCATTTGCATAAGAATCTCAGGGGCTTTCTGAGAGAGGAAAGACCAAAATATCACCACCTCCCTCCTCTCTGCAAACAATCACAGGTATTTGTGACCATGTCATCACATGCTGGGAGAGCTTCCTCACGCGAAAGGCTTCCTGTGGGTGATGAGCCGCCCACATCTTCTTCCAGCAGTTTTACCTCCAAGTCTCTACTCTCCAGGCAACCGTGCCTCTTGTTTACTCATCAACTCCATATTTCTTGAACATTTCTACTCTTCTTTTCCCCTCCTTTCTTTACTTACTTCCCTATTTTTTAGAACTTCATTATCTACTTTCCAAATTCTTAAAGCTCAAAGTAGTAGAGAAGAGATGGGGTGGGAAGAAGAGAAAAAGAAAGAAGTGCTTCCAAAAGTAGTTCTAAATAGACTCATTGTGTTCCTGTAGGTCTTTGAGAGGGACAGAGTCTTCCTTATCAGTTAAATACAGCAAATGTAAAAAATGTTTTGTTTTGCTTTGTATAGTATGCTGTTTTTTTCCATTTATTGGACAAAAATTTCCCTGTTTCCCAAATGCTTATCTTGGATAATACTATGTTTAGTGTAAACATTATGGGAAATACTGACTTTGAATTATGACCAAGAATGTTCTCATAGTAAAAGGAGGAGGTAAATGTTATACTTTTTTTACATTAAATATTGGTAATAAAATATTTTAATCAAATATTCCTACTTTCTACAAGGAACTCTTTGTTTAAATGGATATAATAAATTCTCCATGATAAATATTGTGGTTTAATGAATGCTCTCTCAACATATTCACCTTTAAACAATTTTTACTTTGTGCTTTCTCCCCTAAACCAGATGAATGTCTGCTCTATTTTAGGTACTATCTTAGTGTTAGGGACACAATAGTGAACAATATAGACATAATTACTGTAAGAAAAAAATCATTAGAAATTAGTCAAGTGGCCATTAAATGTAGTAGATATAGTAATAAAATAAAGAACAAAATTTTAAGGCAAATTTAATGTGATTTTTTTCCCCATTTTTTCCCCCAGTGTTTACAACTCTGTTTAAGTAAAAGTCTTAATTGGTTACCTGGGTATTCAATGTTTTAGCTCTCCATAGTAAAGAATATTGCATAGGGAAGAAAAAGTCATCATATGATGAAAAATTCATTTAGAGTTTTCAATTCAGTTAGTCCCTGCGCAAACATCCTTCTTCTGTTAATAGGACTACATTGTGTCACCATGACAGCAATATCCTTGCCCATCCAGGCTTTTAATTATTGTATTTGTATTTTATGACCTGATGTTCTATGCAAATTTGTTTCGGATCAACTTTGAAGTAAATTTACCAATGTTATTGAGAATATAAGATATAACACAGTTGATGAAAATAATGTTGGAAAAATATTGTAATCAAATCCAATAAAGAAATGAAAATCTGATAGAATAAGAATTGTTAACAAAGAAAAATGTTTATAACATTGGTAACAAAATAGATTATTCAGAAGTGAATAATTGTGAGGTGCTTGAGAAATTTGGTATGCCCTCAAATATATTTTCAGAAATGCCTCTTTAAGATCATTCCATAAAAGCCAAATATAAATGCAGTCATACTCTATCACATTAAAAAAATATTATACCAAAAGAGTCAACTTACTTTAATCTTTATTCAACACATTAGACCACAATTGAAATGTAATGTGTTTTGTTCAACATATGTATTTTAAAATTTTTCAATTTTATTTGTCAAGAAAACATCCAGTCATTCTTGGTTATCATTAATTATTATGGACCCCCACCCCCACCCCTTTATAAAGGGATTCACCTTAAAAGCCTTTTATTTAATTATTCTCAGATAATGAAGATTTCCTACATTGGTATTCTCCTAGTTTAAACATACATGTAGAAGTCATATTGAAGTTTGGAGCCCTATTTTCTTAGTAAATGTGTTCCTGATTCTGGTGTTGGCAATTGTAGTTAACTGACTTAGTCATGTGCCTGAGATTGTTAAAATATTGTACCTTTCATCTTCAATAGAATGGTATTTGGTTCCAAGTGCTGTACTCTTGACACCAGAACAATGAAAACAGTGGCTCTCACTGTAGGCTGAATAATGGGTCCCTAAAGATGTCTATGTTCTAATCCTTGGAAGTGGTGGATATATTACTTGACATGGTGAAAAGAACTTTGCAGATGTAATTACATTAAGGATTTTAAAATGCAGGAGATGATCCTATATTATCCAGGTGGGGCCCCATGTAATCACAAAGGTCCTTAGAAGAGGGAGGCAGGAGGATTCTAACATTTATGGAAAATGTAAGGGTGGAAGCTGAATTCAGAGAGAAGAGATTAGGCTGCAGGTCTTGAAGGTGGAGGAAGGGGCCACGGGGCAAGGAACGCAGGCAACCTCTAGAAGCTGGAAAAGGCAAGGAAACAGAGTCTCCCCGGAAGCCTCCCAATGACATGCAGGCCTGTGGACCCATTTTAGACTTCTGACCTCCTGAATTGTAGGAGAGACTATTTGCATTGCTTTAAGGCACTAATTTAGTGTTCAGTGCTACAGTAGCAAGAAGAGATCAAAATACTCTCATTTAGAATTTTCTGCTTTCTGCTTTGCTGAAAACTCAAGGAAAACTTAGGCTTCCCCTGCCCATTTCCCTTTCAGGGGGAGCTTGGCAAGGAACAGAGAAATGGCTTTCCTATTCTAACCATTCCTTTTGATCAGGTCAAAAGTCTTTTCCTCCTTGAGGCTTTAATTTCATCCCCTGGCCTCTTGTGTCAAGTGTTTTTTACTTACTTTATTTCATCCCATTGCACCAATTCTGAATGAAATTGGTAAAAATTGGTAATTATGCTAGAACGGGGATAAACTGGATCATTGCTGGGACAGACAGTCACCCTATTTATATTTCTACACATTTTGTTTTGGTTTTGTATTAAAATTAAATACTTTCTCTCCATCTTCTTCCTCCTTTCAGAGGTAAGAGAAGTTTTCCTTTTTATCTCCATTCTCCATAATATATCCATCATCATCATTGCCTGCTACATCATTGTCACCATCACCATCATGATCATTATGATAGCTGAATCTACCATCACACTTAAATGTTGGTACATGGTCACATTATATGTAATAACTCAGTTAATCCTTGCAACAACTATAGGGGGATGGCACCATGTTATCTTCATTTTAGAGAAAAATTATTTGATGCTTGGAGAGGCTAACTAACATGCTTAGGTCCGCGCAATGGGAGGTGGCAGGACCAGGATTCAGTTTCAGACACTTTGGCCTCTTTATCACTATTGCCCCCAATATTTACCCTTTTCACAGAGAAGGACAAATATTCATATGAAAAGTAAAGGACACCTAGATTCACATGTTTATATCTCTAATTCTGAATACTAATAGAAAAAAAGGGTTTAGAAAATAAACAATAATTTCAGTATAATTTTTTCTCTCTAAACCTTTATGCCAAATTTTAAAAAACTATCCACACACAATGTTGTACTTGGTCTTTTGAAACTTAAATTATAATTATTAGAATTGATTTGGGGAAATAAGAATCATTAAAAGGAACATGTACATTATTTTATTTTTCTAATTTTTTCTGTACACGTGTCAACGATGTGTATAGTTGACATAGAGCACTGTATAAGTTTAAGGTGTACAACATAATGATCTGATTTATACTTTGTAAAATGATCACCACAATAAATTTAGTTAACATCTCTCATCTCATATTGATAATAAAATAAAGGTTTATTTTCCTTGTGATGAGAATCTTAGGATCTACCGTCTTAACAATTATCATATATGTGATGTATGTATATATCAAATATACTACAGTGTCAACTATAGTAATCATGTTGTACATTGCATATCTATTAATTCTTTATCTTATAACTGGAAGTCTTTACCTTTTCACCATCTTCATCCAATTCCCCCTCCTCTCATCCCCTTTCTGGTAACAACAAATCTTGGTAACCACAAATCTTACCTCCTTTTCTTTTTTTACATTCCACATGTAAGTGAAATCATACAATATTTGTCTTTTTCTGTCTGACTTATTTAACTTAGTGCAATGCCCTCAAGGTCCATCCATTTTGTCACAGTTGGCAGTATTTCCTTCCTTCTATGGCTGAATAATATTCCATTGTATATATTTACTACATCTTCTTTATCCATTCATCTATCAATGGACACTTAGGTGGTTTCCACGTCTTGGCCATTGTAAATTATGCTGCTATGAACATGGTGGTACAGATATCTCTTCCACATAATGTGTTTATTTCCTTTGGTTATATTCTGAAAAGTGGAATTGCTGGATCATATGGCAGTTCTATTTTTAATTCTTTGAGGAACCTCCATACTGTTTTCTGTACTGTAGTGGCTGCACCAGTTTACATTCCCGCCACCCATGTACAAGGGTTCCCTTTCCTTCCTCTTCTCCCCAGCATTTATCTCTTTTTCATGGTGGCCATTCTAACAGGTATGAAGTGATATCTCGTTGTGGTTTTGATATGCATTTCCCTGAATTAGTAATGTTAAGCACCTTTTCATGTACCTATTGGCCATTCATATTTCTACTTTGTAAAATGGCCTATTCAGGTCCTTTCCCTATTTTTTAATTGGATTCTTTAGTTATTTTATTATTGAGTTGTATGAGTTTTTATATATTTTGAATACTAATCCCTTATCACATATATTGTTTGCAAATATTTTTTCCCAGTCTGTAGGTTGTCTTTTCATTTTGCTGATGGTTTCTTTTGCTGTGCAGAAGTTTTTTAGTTTAATGTAGTCCCACTTGCTTATTTTTTATTTTTTTGCTTGTGCTTTAGCTGTCATATTCAAAAAACCATCACCAAGACCCAGGTCAAAGATATTTTTTTCTGGGTTTCCTTCTAGGAGTTTTATTGTTTCCAGTCTTACATTGAAGTCTTTAATACATTTTGAGTTGATTTTTGTGTATAGGTAAGTCCAGTTTCATGCTTTTGCATGTAAGCTGTCCAGTTTTCCTAATACCATTCATTGAAGGAACTATCCTCTCTGCAGTGTATATTCTTGACTCCTTTGTCATGAAGAAATTGACCATATGTGTGTGGGTTTATTTCTTGGCCCTGTTCCATTGATCTATGTGTCTGTTTTTATGCCAGTACTATACTGTTTTAATTACTATAGCTTTGTAATATAGTTGGAAATCAAAGCATGGATGCCACCAGCTTTATTGTTCTTCCTCAAGATTGCTTTGGCTATTTGAGATCTTTTGCAGTTCCATACAAATTTTAGGATTGTTTGTTCTACTCTGTGAAAAATGCCATTTGAATTTTGATAGAGATTGTTTTGATCTGTAGATTATATTGATTAGTATGGAAATTTTAACAATATTAATTCCCCCAGTCCATGAGCGTGGAATATTTTTCCATTTCTTCCTGTCATGTTCAATTTCTTTCATCAATGTCTTACAGTTTTCAGTGTACAGGTCTTTTACCTCCTTGGTTAAAATTATTCCTACATGTTTTACTCTTTTTAATGCAATTGTAAATGGGATTGTTTTCTTAATTTCTCTTTCTGCTAGTTCATTATTAATGTATAGAAACAACAGATTTTTATGTATTGATTTTGTATCCTGCAAATTTATTGAATTTGTTCTAACAGTTTTTGGTAGAGTCTTTAGGGTTTTCTATATATAATGTCATCTGCAAACAGTGACAGTTTTATTTCTTCCTTTCCAATTTGGATGCCTTTTATTTCTTTTTTCTTGCCTAATTGCTCTGGGTAGGACTTCCAATACAATGTTGAATAAAAATGAAGAGGGTGAACATCCTTGTCTTGTTCCTGATCTTAGAGGAAAAGCTTTCAGCTTTCCATCATTGAGTATGATAATAAGTGTGAGCCTCTCATACATGGCCTTTATTATGTTGAGGTATATTCCTTGTATGGCTGATTTGTTAAGACATTTTTATCATGAACAGATGTTGAATTTAGTCAATTCTTTTTCTGCATCTATTGAGATGATTCTATGATTTTTTCTTTCATTCTCTTTATGTGAGGTATCACATTAATTGATTTGTGTATGGTAACTGCCCTTGCCTCTCAGGTATAAATCCAACATGATCAGATTGAATGATCTTTTTGATGTGCTGCTGAATTCAGTTTGCTAGTATTTTACTAAGAATTTTTGTATCTGTGTTAATCAGGGATATTGGCCTGTTGTTTTCTTTTCTTGTAGTGTCCTTTTACTGGCTTTGGTATCAGGGAAATGCTGGCCTTGTTAAATAAGTTTGGGAGTGTCCCTTACTCTGATTTTTTTTGGAAGAGTTTTAAAAGAGTTGGCATTAATTCTTTAAACATTTGGTAAAATTCACCAATGAAGTCATCTGGTTCTGAGCTTTCTTTATTGGGAGATTTTTGATTACTGATTCAATATTTAAAAAAAAATTTTTTTTTAATTCTTTTTGGTATTCTTTTCCATTATGGTTTATCACAGGATATTGAATATACTTCCCTGTGCTATACAGAGGACCTTGTTGTTTATCCATTCTATATATAATAGTTTGCATCTGCTAACCCCAAACTCCCAATCCATCCCTCTCCCATCTCCCTCCCCCTTGGCAACCACCAGTCTATTCTGTATGTCCCTGATTCTGTTTCTGTTTCATAGATAGGTTCATTTGTGTCATATTTTAGATTCCACATATAAGTAATATCATATGGTATTTGTCTTCCTCTTTCTTCACTTAGTATGATAATCTCTAGTTGCATCCATGTTGCTGCAAATGGCATTATTTCATTTATGGCTGAGAAGTATTCCATTGTATATATGTACCACATCTTCTTTATCCATTCATCTGTTGATGGCCATTTAGCTTGTTTCCATGTCTTGGCTATTGTGAATAGTGCTGCTGTGAACATAGGGGTGCATATATCTTTTTGAATTAGAGTTTTCTCTAATTCTGGATATATATGCCCAGGAGTGGGATTGCAGGATCATATGGTAATTCTATTTTTAGTTTTCAGAGGAACCTCCATACTGTTTTCCAAGTGGTGGTACCAGCTTACATTCCCACCAACAGTGTAGGAGGGTTTCCTTTTCTCCACGCACTCTCCAGCATTTGTTATTTGTAGACTTTTTAATGATGTCCATTCTGACTGGTGTAAGATGGTACCTCACTGTACTTTTGATTTGCATTTCTCTGATAATTAGTGATGTTGAGGAGCTTTTCATGTGCCTATTGGCCATCTGTATTTCTTCTTTGGAGAAATGTCTGTTTAGGTCTTCTGCCCATTTTTCAATTGGGTTGTTTGTTTTTTTTTTGTCAAGTTGTATGAACTGTTTGTATATTTTGGAAATTAATCCCTTGTTGGTTGCATCCTTTGCAAATATTTTCTCCCATTCTGTAGGTTGTCTTTTCATTTTGTTTATGGTTTTCTTTAGTGTGTGAAAGCTTATATGTTTTTATTAGGTCCCATTTGTTTATTTTCATTTTTATTTCCATTACTCTGGGAGATGGATCAAAAAAATATTGCTGTGATTTATGTCACAGAGTGTTCTGCCTATATTTTCCTCTAGGAGTTTTATGGTATCCAATTTTAAATTTAGGTCTTTAATCCATTTTGAGTTTATTTTTGTATATGGTATGAGAGAGTGTTCTAGTTTCATTGATTCACATAAGGCTGTCCAGCTTTCCCAACACAACTTGCTAAAGAGACTGTCTTTTCTCCATTGTATATTCTTGCCTCCTTTGTTTAAGATTAATTGACTGTAGGTGTGTGGGCTTTTTTCTGGGCCCTCTATTCTGTTCCATTGATCCATATGTCTGCTTTTGTGCCAGTCCCACACTGTTTTGATTACTGTAGCTTTGTAGTATTGTCTGAAGTCTGAGAGGGTTATGCCTCCTGCTTTGTTCTTTTTCTTCAGGATTGCTTTGGAAATTCTGGGTCTTTTATGGTTCCATAGAAATTTTAAGGTTGTTTGTTCCAGTTCTGTGAAAAATGTCATGGGTAATTTGATAGGGATCCCATTAAATCTGTAGCTTGCTTTGGGTAGGACAGGCATTTTAACGATATTAATTCTTCTAATCCAAGAGCATGGGATATCTTTCCATTTCTTGGAATAATCTTTAATGTCATTTATTAATGTTTTATAGTTCTCAGAGTATAAGTCTTTCACCTCCTTGGTGAGGTTTATTCCTAAGTATTTTATTTTTTGAGTTGTGATTTTAAAAGGTATTGCTCTTTTACACTCCCTTTCTGATGTTTCATTGTTGGTGTAAAGAAATGCAACCAATTTCTGTATGTTAATCTTGTATCCTGCTACCTTGCTGAATTTGTTTATCAGTTCTAGTAGTTTTTGTGTGGAATCTTTAGGGTTTTTTATATATAGTATCATATCTTCTGCATATAATGACAATTTTACATTTTCACTTCCAGTTTGGATACGTTTTATTTTTCTTGTCTGATTGCTGTGGCTAGGACTTCCAATACTATGTTGACTAGAAGAGGTGAGAGTGGGCATTCTCATCTTGCTCCAGATTTTATTGGGAAAGCTTTCAACGTTTTACCATTGAGTATTATATTGGCTGTGGGTTTGTCTTAAATAGCTTTTACTATTTTGAGGTATGTTCCCTCTGTACCCACTTTGGTAAGAGTTTTTGTCATGAATCGATGTTGAAGTTTGTCAAATGCTTTTTCTGCATCTATTGAGATAATCATGTGGTTTTTGTCTTTTCTTTTGTTGATGTCGTTTATCACTTTGATTTGCATATGCTGAACCGTCCTTGTGAACTTGGGATGAAACCCACTTGGTCATGGTGTGTGATCTTTTTCATGTGTTGTTGGATTTGGTTTGCTAGTATTTTGTTGAGTATTTTGATTCAGTATTCTTTTTTTTTTTTTTTTTTTGCTGTACTTGGGCCTCTCACTGTTGTGGCGTCTCCCGTTGTGGAGCACAAGCTCTAGACGCGCAGGCTCAGCGGCCATGGCTCACAGGTCCAGCCGCTCCGCGGCACGTGGGATCCTCCCGGACCGGGGCACAAACCCATGCCCCCTGCATCGGCAGGCGGACTCTCAACCACTGCACCACCAGGGAAGCCCCCAGTATTCTTAATAGTAATTGATAAGTTTAGATTTTCTGTTTCTTCCTGATTCAGTTTTTGTAAGTTGTACATTTCTAAGCATTTTTCCATTTTTTCCTAGGTTGTCCAGTTTGTTGGCTTATAGTTGTTTATAGTAGGCTCTTGTGAGCCTTTGTTTTTCTGTGGTATCAGTTCCAATGTCTCTTTTTTGATTTATAATTTTGTTGATTTGCATCCTCTCTATTTTTTACTTGGTTATTCTAGCTAAGGTTTTGTCAATTTTGTTTACCTTTTCAAAAAAACAACCCTTAGTTTTGTTAATTTTTCTGTTTTCCTGTTCTCAATTTTATCTATTTATGGCTAATATTTATTATTTTCTTCTTCTACTAACTTTTGGCTAAGTTTGTTCTTTTTTTTTTATATTGTTCCTGGAAACATACAGGTGAATTGTTTGAGATCTTTCTTTTTTCTTAATGTGTTTATTGCTATGAACTTACCTCCTAGAACTGCTTTTTCTGCATCGCTTAAGTTTTGATATGTTGTGTTTCTATTTTAATTTATATCATAATACTTTTTAATTTCTTCTTTGGTCCATTGGTTATTCAGGAGAGTGTTGTTTAATTTCCATGTATGCATGAGTTTTCCCCATTACTGATTTCTAGTTTCATAACATTGTGGTAAGAGAAAATACTTGCTATGATTTCAGTCTTTTTGAATTTGCTAAGGATTGTTTTAACCTAACATATGGTATATCATAGAAAATGTTCTATATACACCTGAGAAGAATGTGTATTCTGTTGTTGGATAGGATGGTTTTCGAATGCTTGTTAGGTCCATTTGGTCTATAGTGTTCAAATCTGCTGTTTCCTTATTGATTGTCCCATTGCTCTATCCATTGTTGAGACTGGGGTACCCAACTACTGTTGTATAGCTATTTATTTCTACTTTTAGCTCTGTTAGCTTTTGCTTTATATGTTTAGGTGTTCTAATGTTGGGTGCATATATTTGTACAATTGTTACATCTTCTTGAAGAACTGAATGCTTTATCATTAGAAAATGACCTTCTTTGCCCTTTTTACCATTTTTAGTTTAAAGTCTGTTTTGTCTGAGTAGAGCAACTCATTTTTTTTTCTGTTTTTTGGTTACCATTTGCTTGAAATATCTTTTTCATCCCTTCACTCTCAGTATATTTGTGTCTTTAAGACTAAAGTGAGTCTCTTTTAGGCAGCATATGGTTAGATCTTGTTGGTTTTTTGTTTGTTTGTTTGTTTTTTCATTCAACCATTCTGTCTTTTGACTGGAGGATTTAATCCATTTTTGTTTAAAGTAATTATTGATAGGTAAGGATTTACTATTGCCATTTTATTCATTGTTTTCTCACTGTTTTGCAGACCCACTGTTTTTATTTTTTATTCTGTTGTCTTTGTGTTTTGATGTCTTTTGGTATCAGTGTTCTTTGACTTTTTATGATGTTAATAAGCCTTCTTTTACTTCCACTCAGAGAATCTTTAGCATTTCTTGTAAGTCAGGTCTAGTGGTGATGAGCTCCTTCAGCTTTTGTTTGTTAGGGAAAGTCTATTTCTTCTTCCTTTCTGAAGAACAGCTTTGCTGGGAATGGAATTCCTGGTTGACAGGGTTATTTTCTTTTTTTTTCTTTTTTTTTTTTTTTTTTTTGTGGTATTCGGGCCTCTCACTGTTGTGGCCTCTCCCGTTGCGGAGCACAGGCTCCGGACATGCAGGCTCAGCGGCCATGGCTCATGGGCCCAGCTGCTCCGTAGCATGTGGGATCTTCCCGGATTGGGGCACGAACCCGTGTCCCCTGCATCGGCAGGCAGACTCTCAACCACTGCGCCACCAGGGAAGCCCGGGTTGTTTTTCTTTGATATTTTGAATATGTCATCCTGTTTTCTCCTGGCTTGAAAAGCTTCTGTTGAGAAATCTGCTGAATGTCTTATGGTGGTTCCCTTATATGTAACTTCTCTCTTTTCTCTTGCTGCTTTCAAAATTCTTTCTTTTTCTGTACTTTTGTCAATTTAATAATTTTGTGTCTCAGTACAGTGCTATCTAGGTACAACCTCTTTGGGGGTCCTGTGGGACTCATGGATCTGGATATCCATTTCTCCTCCCAAGTTTGGGAAGTTTTCAGTTATTAATGCTTTAAATAATACTTTCCCTCCTCCTTCTTCTCCTTCTGGAATTCCCACAGTGCAGCTGTTTTTTTGTTTTGTTTTGTTTTTAATTATGTTCCATAAGTCCTGTAGGTTTTCTTCATTCTTTTTTCCTTTTGCTTTTCTGACTGGGTACTATCAAATGTTTTGTCTTTGAGGTTACTAATTTCTTTTTCTTCATAGTTGAGTGTGCTTTCAAAGCTCTCTGTTGAATTCTTCAGTCATTGTATTTTTTTCAGCTTTAAGGTTTCTGATTTTTTTTTTAATGGTTTCTATTTGCTGTACTTCTTGTTTTGGTCATGCATTGTTTTCATAATTTTGTTTAGTTGCCTGTGTGTTCTTTAAGTTCACTAAGCTTCTTTAAGAGGATTATTCTGAATTCTTTATCTGATAGTTTATAGATCTCCATTTCTTTCTGGTCAGTTATTGGAGCTTTATTAGTTTCCTTTGATAGTGTCACGTTTACCTGATTTATTATAATTCTTGATTCCTCACTTTGGTATCTGTTCATTTGAGTCCTTGGTCTTCTTTTCCAAACTTTATGGTTTAGTTTTCTGGACATGTCTGCTGGTAATGTCCTTGGACAGGTGGGGCTTACTATTGAGGTCTGGGCAAGGCCATTGCCTTGCCCAAGCTCTAAGGTCGTGAGTGGGAGTAGGGGATGCTGCTTGTTAAGAACAGTTGGATAGGACTGTTGAATTGGTTCCCTGTCCAAGTAAGGCTGTAGGAGGGGCTCTGTGGTTGCCTGGCTTTTCTAGATAATCAGATTCTTCTCTAGATTATCTAGGCTTACTAGATAATCAGACTTGGTACTATATTCAGCCACAGGTGGGGCTATAAATTAGCTGTTCTGCTCTGGGCATGGTGGTGGGGGGATTCAACAGAATGGACACCAGAGTGTGTTTACATGGCTCATTGTTCAGGGACCCAAATCAAGCAAGACTATGCACCGAGTTCCCTGGCCAGACAGGTCACCAATTTTGTTCTGCAAGTGGGGAAAGTGACGGGCTGTACTTTCTGTTCAAGTGCCTCTGTAAGCAGGGCTTTTGGATGTGCTATGCAGTTTCCCATGTGCTCCTTGTCAGAGGGGTTGAAAACTGTGTTTAGTGATAGCTGGGGCTACAAATTAGTTTCCCTGCTTGGGCAGAGTGGAGAAACCACCTTCAAGCTCGACAAGGCTCTTTGTGGTCCTGACTCAAGCCAACCCACTCCTCAAGTTCCCTGGCTGAATGGTGTACTGGCTTTGCTCTGAGAACATTCAGCTCTGCCTACGAGACTATGTGCTCAAGCGTTGCTCACCTAGGTAATTTCCATGTGTCCCCAAACATGCTTTCTTGTCAGGAAGGGCTAGGAGCTCTACAGTACTCAGCAGTGTGTTGGGCTAAGATTCAGCTCCCCTGCCTGGGCAGGGGCACATCAGGCTCCAGGATTGGCAAAGTTCTTTATTTGAGGACCTGAATCAGGCAGACCTTCACCCTACTGAGTTCCCTGGTCAGACTGTACCACTGTCTTGGCTCCACAGATGAGCAAAGCTACTGGTTGGGAGTACACCATGTGCCCTGCAGGTAGGAACTTGGTCTGCCACCATCCAAGTACTAGTTACTGAAAGCCCCTCATGACTTCCCCATAACAATCAGATTTCCAGTGGTCAAGTCCTAGAGATTTCCCCACAGTTCTTAAGGGGCAAGACTGGAGTGGGGGCTCCCAAGAAGCAGCCCACAATTCTGGGAGAGCTGGTGTCCACCCTAGGCTCTCTTTTCCAACTGGAGGTACTGTAGGCTCAGGGGTGATCTCTCAGCATGGTGCTGTATTAGGCTGGAGGAGGGGCAATGTGGTCAGTGTGTAGCCATTCCTTTTACTCTTCTGATGTGGTCTATGTTGTGGTGTGGGATGGTACTTCAGCCTCAGCCTCATGTTCTAGGATTCTCTCAGTGGTGCTTTATATATGAATAGTTGTTAGTTCTTTTTATGAGGGGGAACAAAGTCAAGAAGGGCTTAACATTGTTCTTGTGGTGATGTTACTCCTAATTTATATTTTTATCTAATGTTTTCTCATAAATATTTCATATAGTAAATATGTGAAATTGTTTATAATATGTTATATAGTAAATATATAGATATATTTATATTATATGAATTATATAAAGAATCTGTCACTATATTAATATTTAGTATATTACTATAGCTAATAGTATTCACATTGTTGCTCCCATCAGTTGTCTGGATAATAAAATCACCCTCAATGATTGTTGAGTTTGAGAGCTTTCATTCCTCATCTCTTTTATATTATGTCCTCTAAATTTGGAAGGAGAAAATTGGATCCTTTGCTTGCTGGGCTCTAAGAAGCTGTTGATGCCCTTGTCAATCTGTAACAGTAGATGCTGTTTTGAGGCACATGGTTAAATAACCCCAGTGCTCAGAGTGTAGCAACTCATTAGTATCAGGACACCAGGTCCTGAAATAGGGGTACCCATAAGTCCCAAGATAACACTGTTCCTCAAATATGAGATGAGCAGAACACTGTCAAAATTATTTTTAAAACCTTTGGCTCATGTGATACCCTTCTTTCTAAGAATTCAAAACCTTTTCACACATAGATAAGAGAACCTGATATTCTGTTTCAGAACACAATACACCCCTGGGAGAAAAGAAGGGCAGATTGTTCCCTCAGCTTTGCTCCCCCACCACTCTGCCCCTTACCACAAGAATGGCAATAGAGTCTATTCACCTTTGTGGCTCTCTAAGATGAATCATACTCAGCTATGTTACTGAAAGAAGATAGTTTACCATGATCTCATTTTGTGCTTTCAACATTCCTCAAAGTATCAGTTGATTCTGGAAATACATACAGAAAATCTGGTCACTAGATGAGGAATACCAGCTTTTTATTTTTATTTTTTAAAGGATACTATACCTGCTTGGACATAACTTCTTTCTCAAATTTCCTATTTATATGGACTCATGAAGGGCAATAAGTTGCTAAAGTGTGAGGTAGGGCCAAGGAGATGGTTAACTTTGCTTTACTTTCAATCGAACACGGGTTCGATCCCTGGTCCGGGAAGATCCCACATGCCGTGGAGCAACTAAGCCCATGCGCCACAGCCTGCACTCTGGAGCCCGCAAGCAACAACTACTGAGTCTGAGTGCCACAACTACTGAAGCTCACACGCCTAGAGCCCATGCTCCACAACAAGAGAAGCCACGACAATGAGAAGCCTGCGCACTGCAATGAAGTGTAGCCCCCACTCACTCCAACTAGAGAAAGCCCGCGTGCAGCAACAAAGACCCAATGCAGCCATAAATAATTTAATTAATTAATTTAAAAAGAAAAAAAGAAGAAAAAGAAACTGCAAGTAGAAATTTATATTAGCATGTTTAGGTGATTGATGCCTTTGGTACCCGTGACCTAATGCAGTCAGTCAACTACAGTTAATCCTTGAACAATGAAGCAGTTAGGGTCACCAATTCCCTGCACAGTCAAAAGTCCATGTCTAACTTTACAGTCAGCCCTCCACATCTGCTGTTCCACATCCGTGTATTCAGCCAGCCTACCTTGGATCGTGTAGTACTGTTGTACGTTTTTATTTTTAAAAATTTGTGTAAAAATGGACCCGCACAGTTCAAACCTATGTTTAAGGTCAACTGTACTTAAGTTTTCTATTCTACAAGAGAACACAAGAACACCTGAGAGAAGTTCAGGAGATGGTCCTCCCCAGTGTTGGAGCTAAAGCAAATTCAAAACCATGGGTGAATTGATAGCTCATACATATGCATGACCTGTGTGAGCCTGTCAGTAGTGATGCCCTTATAGGAGCATCTTTTCCTAACCATGCTCTGTGGAATACTAATCCTCCCCCGCCGCAGGCAGCTCCAGCAAGCCATGCTGCACACTGCATTCCTGTCTTCTTAAACATTCATACTTCACTAATATTTAACAGCTGAAGAATTCTGCAGTAAAGCAACCTGTTTAATTTTGTATACTCCATCCAGCTTTGCTCAGAGTTACTCTCACAGCCTGTTCCTCCTTTTTTTTCTTTGAGTACATAGCATCAACCTTCTTTGGGAACAGTATTCCAAGATCATGTTTTGGAGAACACTGCTCTCGACCATTTAAAAGTGAGTTATGTCCAAAGCAAAATAGTCCTTGCCAAGGTAGAAAGCTTGTATATTGCTTTAAAATTATTGTACCTTGGCTTTTAATCCTCTAACAAGATAAAGTTCTTTAAATTATATTGTTTTATTAACTGCATTTTCCAATAGTTAGAATAAAGAAGAAAATGGGAGTATCGTAGTGAAGTAGAAGGAGGGATAAAAATTAAGAAATCTAAATCCTGGCTGTGTGCTGAAGGAGGCTTAACCTTTGCTTAGGGCTTTAAGACTTGGTCAGCTATCAGGCTGGACATGCTTAGTCCATCGCACTCCTCAGTTCATAGAAACTGAAAGCATGGTAGTCTAACCCAAATGTTAATCCCAGTTGTCAGTAAGAAATATCCAGGAATTCTGGGCCTGACTCCTGATTCTCCAAGTCCCTGGGCCAGATGCAAGACCACAGGGGAGTAGTGACTCAAGAAGATGGTGAAGAAGTTGGCAGTATCACATGTAAGTCAGGAGGAGAAAGGGTCCAGGTGGGTGTGCCTGACAACGAGATGTGCAGTGTGCTGTGTGAGGGTCTCTGTGTGAGTAGAGAGCCAAAGGGTACCCCAGGGATTCTGAGGAGCCAAACTGAGTCAATTACATATACAAGAAGAGGACAGTTAGGTCACGGGAGAATTCAGTTGTAGGCTGGAGTTGCTTGGTAATAATAAATACATAAATTTATAACAGACGTGACAGCAGTATTTATAACACTTCCAGCGTTTGGAAACGTTTGCTATTAGCATAAAAATTACAGCTTTGACCAGAAATTACCACTATTTGCATATGATGCAGTTATTAAAGTTGTAGTCTTGTAAACTTCCCATTTTATTGTCATCTTCTTTGGCATGCAGTTAGAAAACTTCCTTGTTCTAATTCTCCAAAGTTATTTAGTCACTTAAGCTAAGTGATCCCTTTTACATACCACACTACCCCAGTCACTACAGGATCTAATCTTTGATTAGTCATGGGTAGAAGAGAAAGGCAAAAGGTTTAGGAACTGCAGCCTCAGTTGGGTGAACAGGAGAGGGACACATACAGGAACGTGCACCTCTACATTAGGGTTGAGTTGAACTTTATAGGCTTTCTAAAGCTCATCAAGACAATCTGCTTGCAGAGAAGACAATGTGCTCACTGAGGCTGCAGCAAAAGAGGCACAATCTGGCAGTTTTAACACGTCACAACATTCTTGCTACCTCCTTTTAGTTTTTTGATTAATGTATATGATGAGATTCAGTTATTGACCTCTTTTTCTCAGCTAGAACTCTTGAAAGAGTTACATACATGTTTTTTTTATAACTCCTAACACTTCACTCACTCTCGGGCAATCTGGTTTCCACCACGGTTCTGCCCCTGCTCCCCTACAAGGTTCAGCTTAAGGATGGGGGCTGCTAATCACTGATGCTTCCTTCCTAAAGCACAGTCTTTTCTTGGCTTCCATGGTGGTTCTCCTTCTACCATTCCTGGCATTCCTGTTAGGTTTCTTTGGAAAGGCTTCCTCTCCCAGCCAATCCTTTAAAGTTAGTGCTTCTTGGGATTTTGTTTAGGCTTGTGTTTTTACTTTATACACTTCCTCTGGATGAATTCATTCACTTCCATGACTTTAATTAAAGCTCTAGCTCCATTTCTTGAGTTCCACTTATTTATCCCATGTGCAACTGAAAAAATAGCACTTCTACGGCTGAGCACATCACTTCACCCCAGCAAAACCATACCTACTTTTGTGTTACCTATGTCAGAGATTGGCATATCCATCCATCATGTTGCCCAGCCATTTAAATTAAGTCCTCTTACAGCCCACAAATTAATCAACAGATCCTGTCAATTCCATTCCCTTAATATTTCTTGACTACTTTCCACATTCATTTCAAACTTGAACTACCTTGGTTCAAGTCACTAATATCTTTCATTAAGTTTGTTATAACATCCTTCAATTGACTCTCTACACAGTAGCCACAATGATCTTCCTAAAATACTATCTGGTCGTGTCACTCTCTTACCTAAAACCCTCAATGTCTCTAACTTGTCCTCAGTATGTCCAGTACTCCTTAGCTTGCTTCACAGATTCTTTACTGTTCGTCTCTCAGCCCCACTCTTGCCAATCCCTAGCTTGCCCTTGAAACTGTAGACACATGGAACTTGTTTTTGCTTCTGCGGGTGAATCTTCCTTCTCTGTAAATCTTTTCATGTGATGTTAATTCTGCTTAGAACTCTCCCTGTTTTGATTTCATTAACAATTTGTTTTCTGATCCTTCCTGTTTTTTTTTTTTTTCATTTCTCTCAGTCTGATTGACCCATAGCCTACTGTCCTGACCTGATTATAACAGTAAACAGTGTTATTACAATTTTCTATTTACTTATTTGTGTCCCCACTAAATTGAAAGCAACTTAGTTGATCTTCTTTATAGTGGGGTAAGTGATGGAATCATTCATTAATATAGGGAATAAAGGAAAAGGATAGGATAGGAAAGTGTACTTAGTTTAACACATTTCTGATTTCTCTAATCTCTCCATTGTGCATCCAGTGTATCTTTTTCTGATTTTGCATTTATATTAACTTCTCATTATATATAAAACTAAAAACAGTGCAATTTTTGTTGAGAAAAATTAGCAAGTTGAACTTCAAAGCCTACAAAAATAAGCAATAATTGTTTGGAATTGGAGTTATGAATTTCAGGGAGAAGAATAGCAAGAAATTTTCATATATTACATGATGGCCTGAATTAAATTTGATAGAGCATTTTTCCATAGGTCACTAGAAAAATTTTAAAAGTGTTGAGGCCTTAAAACACCAGGGAGAAATCTGTAAATATCCTTTAGATACAAAGTTAAAAGAGGAAAATCAATCAGTGTGTGTGTTTATTGTTAGATCCCAAAGGAGACCACTTCTGTTTTTCTTAATTAGGAAATTCAATAGAGAGTTCTTAATTTTATAATTGTGGTATTAGTAAAATGTATAAATATAAGTTATTCCTCTTATGTTTCAGCTCAGTATAGCTCATATTCCTAAATCTTAAATGCCCCACCTTTGAAAAATAGCTTTGAACAAAGCATTGGTCACTTATTTACATGGGTTATTTCCTGCTGTGTTTCATTAGATCTTAATATGCTCAAATAAGCCATTTATCTCCTCTATTAAATTTATTTTGTGTTTACATCTTATGTCAATAATTAGATAATTACTTGTTTGAAGGCTTCCTTATATTTCTCTCATTTCTCCCATAGCAAATAAGATAGTTCAGGCACATAGCAGATGTTCAATAAATATGCTTTAATTGAGTACATTTGGATCTTTCTTCTGTTTAATGTTTGCTGTGTTAATCACCATCTGTGGCTCCATGTAATCACTTGTGTATAATTGTATCAAAAATAAGCATGCTACCTTTGGTGATGCTCTCCTCTAGGTCTCTGCCTCTTTAAAATTCACCCAGATTTGTAGGTCAGCTTGGCTAAGACAACCTTGTACACACACACACACACACACACACACACACACACACACACAGAGTTATTGGGCGGGTGTGTGTGTGTGTGTGTGAAGGTGGAGGGTAACACTGATGTTGTTTTCTTTAGGAGTAATATATTGCTCCTTCCACATCTGGTGCTGTCCCTAATTCCTCTCTTCCTACAAGTGTTCTGCTCAGAGATACCATATGTGCATGGGTTTTAAATGTTTATCCTTTCAACAAACTTTTTTTTTTAAAATAACTTTTATACTGCCTACCCTCAGAGACTCTTATAGGGGACACAGGCAATTATACTCATTTGTGATAAATGCCATATGAAAGTGAAATAAAGGATTCTGGAGAGCACATAGGAGGAATAGTTACCTTATACCTGGGTGGGAGAAATGGGGAAGGAAAATTCTTCTCTGCAGAAATAATTGGCAGAAGCCTGAAAGATTAATAAGAGTCACCAGTGTTCTGGTTTTCTATTACTGAATGTCAAATTATCCCTAATTTAGTGGCATAAAACAGCAATAGTCATTTGTTACTACTATCATCGCTCATGGTTCTGGTGTGAGCCAGCCTGAGGCAGGCATTTTAGAATAGGATCTCTGTTATGGACTGAATGTTTTTGTCCCCTCAAAATTCATATGTTGAAGCCTTATCCAATGATGTGATAGTATTTGGAGATGGGGCCTTTGGGAGGTAATTAGGAGCAGATTAGGTCATGAGGGTAGAGCTCTCATGATGAGATTAGTGCCTTTATAAGAAGAGACATCAGAGAGCTTGCACTCTCTCTCCCCACACTACGTGAGGACACAGCGAGAAGGTGGCTGTCTACAAACAAGAAAGAGCGCTCACCAAAACCCAACAATGCTGATAGCCTAATCTCAGATTTCCAGCCTCGAGATTGCGAGGAAATAAATTTCTTCATTTCAGCCCCCTAGTCTATGGTATTTTGTTATAGTAGCCTGAGCTGATTGATCAAGGTCTCTATTGTTGTTAGAGTCAGATGGTATTTGACACTGGAGTCGTCCTCAAAGCTTCCTCACTCCCATGTTGGGGTGGGTTAAGAAGAGTCATATAGCTTGAGACTGGAAGCACTGGGGCTTCATAGGTGTTTCTCTATCTCTCTGTATTTTCTCATCCTGGTCTCTCCAGTATTGTGGTTTCAGAGTGTCCAGCCTTATTACATGGTGGCCCAGTGCTCCAAAGGGACATGTTTGAATAGAGAGACAAAGCCATGCAGAAGCTGCATCACCTTGTAGGACTTAGCCTTGGTAGCCATGCAGCATCAAGTCCGCCACATTCTACTGGTTAGAAGTGAGTCACTAAAGCCAACCCATATTCAAAGGGAGGAGAATTTGACTCTACCCCTTCACTGAAGAAATATGAAAGAATTTGTGGGCATGTTTTAAAGTCATCACACCCAGTGAAGAAGTATCTGCATGCTTTGTGTGTATGCTGTGTGAATTTATAGTATGTGTCCTGGTCAGAAGAGAAGAGGGAAGAGGAGGCTTGTTTGGTGGGAAGAAGCAGGGTGCAAGAGTGATCAAAGAACACTTGTAGATATATCAAATTTACTCTCACAGAGTTCTTCAAGCCACTATATCCAATAGAATGGTCTTTAGTCTTTATCCTCTTTGATACTCCTGACTGTTCCCCACTCCAGGAAGAGTTCATTCTTTGCCTCTCATTATGTCCTCACTCTCCTGGCTGCTTTTTTTTTTTTTTTAACATCTTTATTGCAGTGTAATTTCTTTACAATGGTGTGTTAGTTTCTGCTTTATGACAAAGTGAATCAGTGATACATATAAATATATCCCCATATGTCTTCCCTCTTACATCTCCCTCCCTCCCACCCTCCCTATCCCACCCCTCTAGGCGGTCACAAAGCACCGAGCTGATCTCCCTGTGCTATGCGGCTGCTTCCCACTAGCTATCTATTTTACATTTGGTAGTGTATATATGTCCATGCCACTCTCTCACTTCGTCCCAGCTTACCCTTCCCCCTCCCCACATCCTCAAGTCCATTCTCTGGTAGGTCTGTGTCTTTATTCCCATCTTGCCCCTAGGTTCTTCATGACCTATTTTTTTTTTTTTTAGATTCCATATATATGTGTTAGAATATGGTATTTGTTTTCCTCTTTCTGACTTACTTCACTCTGTATGACAGTCTCTAGGTCCATCCACCTTACTACAAATAACTCAATTTTGTTTCTTTTTATGGCTGAGTAATATTCCATTGTATATATATGCCACATCTTCTTTATCCATTCATCTGTTGATGGGCACTTAGGTTGCTTCCATGTCCTGGCTATTGTAAATAGAGCTGCAATGAACATTGTGGTACATGACTCCTTTTAAATTATGGTTTTCTCAGGGTATACGCCCAGTAGTGGAATTGCTAGGTCATATGGTAGTTCTATTTTTAGTTTTTTAAGGAACCTCCATGCTGTTCTCCATAGTGGCCGTATCAATTGACATTTCCACCAATAGTGCAAGAGGGTTCCCTTTTCTCCACACCCTCTCCAGCATTTATTGTTTGTAGATTTTTTGATGATGACCATTCTGACCAGTGTGAGATGATATCTCATTGTAGTTTTGATTTGCATTTCTCTAATGATTAATGATGTTGAGCATCCTTTCATGTGTTTGTTGGCAATCTGTATATCTTCTTTGGAGAAATGTCTATTTAGGTCTTCTGCCCATTTTTGGATTGGGTTGTTTGTTTTTTTGATATTGAGCTTCATGAGCTGCTTGTAAATTTTGGAGATTAATCCTTTGTCAGTTGCTTCATTTGCAAATATTTTCTCCCATTCTGAGGGTTGTCTTTTGGTCTTGTTTATGGTTTCCTTTGCTGTGCAAAAGCTTTGAAGTTTCATTAGGCCACATTTGTTTATTTTTGTTTTTATTTCCATTTCTCTAGGAGGTGGGTGAAAAAGGATCTTGCTGTGATTTATGTCATAGTGTTCTGCCTATGTTTTCCTCTAAGAGTTTGATAGTTTCTGGCCTTACATTTAGGTCTTTAATCAATTTTGAGCTTATTTTTGTGTTGGTGTTAGGGAGTGATCTAATCTCATACTTTTACATGTAGCTGTCCAGTTTTCCCTGCACCACTTATTGAAGAGGCTGTCCTTTCTCCACTGTACATTTCTGCCTCCTTTATCACAGATAATGTGACCATATGTGCATGGGTTTATCTCTGGGCTTTCTATCCTGTTCCATTTATCTATCTTTCTGTTTTTGTGCCAGTACCATACTGTCTTGATTACTGTAGCTTTGTAGGATAGTCTGAAGTCAGAGAGCCTGATTCCTTCAGCTCCGTTTTTCGTTCTCAAGATTGCTTTGGCTATTCGGGGTCTTTGTGTTTCCATACAAATTGTGAAATTTTTTGTTCTAGTTCTGTGAAAAATGCCAGTGGTAGTTTGATAGGGATTGCATTGAATCTGTAGATTGCTTTGGGCAGAATAGTCATTTTCACAATGTTGATTCTTCCAATCCAAGAACATGGTATATCTCTCCATCTATTTGTATCATCTTTAATTTCTTTCATCAGTGTCTTATGATTTTCTGCATACAGGTCTTTTGTCTCCTTAGGTAGGTTTATTCCTAGGTATTTTATTCTTTTTGTTGCAATGGTAAATGGGAGTATTTTCTTAATTTCACTTTCAGATTTTTCATCATTAGTGTGTAGGAATGCCAGAGATTTCTGTGCATTAATTTTGTATCCTGCTACTCTACCAAATTCATTGATTAGCTCTACTAGTTTTCTGGTAGCATCTTTAGGATTCTCTATGTATAGTATCATGTCATCTGCAAAGAGTGACAGCTTTACTTCTTCTTTTCAGATTTGGATTCCTTTTTTTTCCTTTTCTTCTCTGATTGCTGTGGCTAAAACTTCCAAAACTATGTTGAGTAAGAGTGGTGAGAGTGGGCAACCTTGTCTTTTTCCTGATCTTAGTAGAAATGGTTTCAGTTTTTCACCATTGAGGACAATGTTCACTGTGGGTTTGTCATATATGGCCTTTATTATGTTGAGGTAAGTTCCCTCTATGCCTACTTTCTGCAGGGTTTTTATCGTAAATGGGTGTTGAATTTTGTCAGACGCTTTCTCTGCATCTATTGAGATGATCATATGGTTTTTCTCCTTCAATTTGTTAATATGGTGGACCACGTTGATTGATTTGCATATATTGAAGAATCCTTGCATTCCTGCGATAAACCCCACTTGATCATGGTGTATGATCCTTTTAATGTGCTGTTGGATTCTGTTTGCTAGTATTTTGTTGAGGATTTTTGCATCTATGTTCATCAGTGATATTGGCCTGTAGTTTTCTTTCTTTGTGACATCTTTGTTGGGTTTTGGTATCAGAGTGATGGTAGCCTTGTAGAATGAGTTTGGGAGTGTTCCTCCCTCTGCTATATCTTGTAAGATTTTAAGAAGGATAGGTGTTAGCTGTTCTCTAAATATTTAATAGAATTCACCTGTGAAGCCATCTGATCCTGGGCTTTTGTTTGTTGGAACATTTTTAATCACAGTTTCAATTTCCATGCTTGGGATTGGTGTGTTCCTATTTTCTGTTTCTTCCTGATTTGGTCTTGGAAAGTTGTGCATTTCAAAGAATTTGTCCATTTCTTCCAGGTTGTCCATTATATTGGCATATAGTTGCTTGTAGTAGTCTCTCATGATCCTTTGTATTACTGCAGTGTCAGTTGTTACTTCCTCTTTTTCATGTCTAATTCTATTGATATGAGTCTTCTTTTATTTCTTGATAAGTGTGGCTAATGGTTTATCAATTTTGTTTATCTTCTCAAACAACGAACTTTTAGTTTTACTGATCTTTACTATCATTCCCTTCATTTATTTTCATTTATTTCTGATCTGATCTTTATGATTTCTTTCCTTCTGCTAACTTCGGGGTTTTTTTGTTCTTCTTTCTCTAATTGCTTTAAGTGTAGGGATAGGTTGTTTATTTGAGATGTTTCTTAAGGTACAATTGTATTGCTGTAAACTTCCTTCTTAGAATTTCTTTTGCTGCATCCCATAGGTTTTGGGTTGTTGTGTTTTCATTGTCTTTTTTTTCTAGGTATTTTTTGATCTTCTCTTTGATTTCTTCAGTGATCTCTTGGTTATTAAGTAGTGTATTGTTTCACCTCCATGTGTTTGTATTTTTTACAGATTTTTTTCCTGTAATTGATATTTAGTCTCATAGCGTTGTGGTCAGAAAAGATACTTGATATGATTTCCATTTTCTTAAATTTACCAAGGCTTGATTTGTGACCCAAGATACGATCTATCCTGGAGAATGTTCCATGAGAACTTGAGAAGAAAATGTATTCTGTTGTTTTTGGATGGAATGTCCTATAAATATCAATTAAGTCCATCTTGTTTAATGTATCATTTAAAGCTCATGTTTCCTTATTTATTTTCATTTTGGATGATCTGTCCATTGGTGAAAGTGGGGTGTTAAAGTTCCCTACTATGGTTGTGTTACTGTCAGTTTCCCCTTTTATGGCTGTTAGCATCTGCCTTATGTATTGAGGTGCTCCCATGTTGGATGCATAAATATTTACAATTGTTGTATCTTCTTCTTGGATTGATCCCTTGATCATTATGTAGTGTCCTTCTTTGTCTCTTGTAATAGTCTTTGTTTTAAAGTCTGTTTTGTCTGATATGAGAATTGCTACTCCAGCCATCTTTTGATTTCCATTTGCATGCAGTATCTTTTTCCATCCCCTCACTTTCAGTCTATATGTGTCCCTAGGTCTGATGTGGGTCTTTTGTAGACAACATATATATGGGTCTTGTTTTTGTATCCATTCAGCCAGTCTATGTCTTTTGGTTGGAGCATTTAATCCATTTACATTTAAGGTAATTATCGATATGTATGTTCCTATTACCATTTTCTTAATCGTTTTGGGTTTGTTATTGTAAGTCTTTTCTTTCTCTTGTGTTTCCTGCCTAGAGAAGTTCCTTTAACATTTGTTGTAAAGCTGGTTTTGTGGTGCTGAATTCTCTCAGCTTTTGCTTGTCTGTAAAGTTCTTAATTTCTCCATCAAATCTGAATGAGATCCTTGCTGGGTAGAGTAATCTTGATTGTATTTTTTTCCCTTTCATCACTTTAAATATGTCCTGCCAGTCCCTTCTGGCTTGCAGAGTTTCTGCTGAAAGATCAGCTGTTAACCTTATGGGGATTCTCTTGTATGTTATTTGTTGTTTTTCCCTTGCTGCTTTTAATATTTTTTCTTTGTATTTAATTTTTGATAGTTTGATTAATATGTGTCTTGGTGTGTTTCTCCTTGGATTTATCCTGTATGGGACTCTCTGTGCTTCCTGGACTTGATTAACTATTTCCTTCCCCATATTAGGGAAGTTTTCAAGTATAATCTCTTCACATATTTTCTCAATACCTTTCTTTTTCTCTTCTTCTTCTGGGACCACGATAATTCAAATGTTGGTGTGTTTAATGTTGTCCCAGAGGTCTCTGAGACTGTCCTCATTTCTTTTCATTCTTTTTACTTTATTCTTCTCTGCAGTAGTCATTTCCACTATATTATCTTCCAGGTCACTTATCCGTTCTTCTGTCTCAGTTATTCTGCTATTGATCCCTTCTAGAGAATTTTAAATTTCATTTATTGTGTTGTTCATCAGTGTTTGTTTTTTCTTTAGTTCTTCTAGGTCCTTGTTAAATGTTTCTTGTATATTCCCCATTGTATTTCCAAGATTTTGGGTCATCTTTACTATCATTATTCTGAATTCTTTTTCAGGTAAACTGCCTGTTTCCTCTTCATTTATTAGGTCTGTTGGGTTTTTACCTTGCTCCTTCACCTGCTGTGTGTTTCTCTGTTTTCTCATTTTGCTTAACTTGCTGAGTTTGGGGTCTCCTTTTCACAGGCTGCTGGTTCGTAGTTCCCATTGTTTTTGGTGTCTGCCTCCAGTGGCTGAAGTTGGTTCAGTGGGTTGTGTAGGTTTCCTGGTGGAGGGGACTAGTGCCTGTGTTCTGGTGGATGAGGCTGTATCTTGTCTTTCTGGTGTCAGGTCCATGTCTGGTGGTGTGTTTTGGGGTGTCTGTGAGCTTATTATGATTTTAGGCAGCCTCTCTGCTAATGGGTGGGTTGTCTTCCTTTCCTGCTAGTTGTTTGGCATAGGATGTCCAGCACTCTAGCTTGCTGGTCGTTGAGTTGAAGTGGATCTTGATGTTGAGATGGAGATCTCTGGGAGATTTTCACCATTTGATATAACGTGGAGCTGGGAGTTCTCTGGTGGACCAATGTCCTGAACTTGGCTCTCCCACCTCAGAGCCACAGCCCTGACGCCTGGGTGGAGCACCAAGGGCCTGTCATCCACACACCTTTTGTGCCGCTCTAGTCTCAAAGCTCCCACCCCTGCTCCTGAGGCCTGGGGCCCCATGGTAGGTGGACCTGTGTGCTGACACTCTCCTGGCTTTTTTGTTTGCCTCTTCTCCTTTGACAGCTCATTCTCATCTAACAAGCCATTTCCAGTCACTCACCAATCCTGACATTTCTGTCTCCTACTTGTTGCTCAAACCTATCTACTCCTCTCCACCATAATTACCTGCTCTCTTAGTCCATACCAAGATGGCCATTTCTTTTGTTCAACATATATTTCCTGAGCAAAAATGAAGGGACTAGGAATGGTATGTAAAATTAAATAGTGTGATTAGGGAAGGTCTCTTGGAAAGGTGATTTTTAAGCAACAAGGTTGAATGGGTTATGGGGTAAGTCATTGAGGCTAGAACTGAGTGACATAGGGAGAGAGGAACAGAAGGTAAAGTCAGAGAGTTAAAGGTGGATGGTGGACTGATCATCTGGGATCTTGAAGGATAGATATGTGTGGGAAGGTGTAAGAGTCTGGGCTCATTGAAATCATTCCTTTGATATGCACCTTAACTATTTAGGGCCACTATCCTGTTTTCTCCATCCTGAATCCCCTCAGGGTGCGCCATCTGGGGACACCTGTGGTAGCTGATGTCTTGATGGCGACAACATCCTTTGTTTATGGATATGGCAGGTGACATTCTTTGCTCACAGTGCATCCTCCTGGTGATGAATTCAACTAACATTTAGGAGGCATTTCATGACCAGTTTTGTCCTATAGCACGTAGGAAGGCTCATTCCTAGATCAGCAAAGATTCTCTTGATAGGCCACTCAATGTGTTAATTTTTGGATTAGGCCCTGTTGATAATCTAAAATTCTCTGGATCGCCTGTCTTTACCAGTCTATTATGATACAGGAGAGGTTTTCCCTTGTTCCTCTTCCCATATCTAGAGTTGCACTTTATTAACTTGTTGATACATACTTAAGTATGTATCAACCCATACATGCTCGTACCATTCATGTAGTCTCTTTCAAGTCAAATCATTCCAAACATAACCTTCCAATTTTTTACAACTCTATCTAGTCATTTGTCTCTATTTCATAAGAAAAAGACGGAAACTTAATGCATTATATAGACGAGTAAAAGATGCTAGGAGGCCTCAGTCTAATGCATTTTTTTTTTTAAGGGCCTTAGAAACCAGTTAAAATCCCAACCATTCTTCCTGCTTCGTTCTGTTCAGATTCCTTTGAGATGTGAAAAGCTTTGGAAGGAGTGTTTAATTTAATCTGAACTTACGAGATATTTATCATCCTGTGTAAATGCAGGTCTGAGAGGTAGAATTTGATGGGTATAAAACGGAAAAGCGTAAATGTAGGGACATTATTGGAAATTGGGAGAGGCATGTGACCAGAGAGGAATCACAATGGATCAACAGCACCTCCTTCACAAATGAGGACAAGCTTATCTTGATAATGACATTAACAGTGAGGTGTTAAACTGTTACTGTGAAAAATTATTAACAAAACAGACGGAGGAAAAGTTTTCATGGTAGAACACATCTTTCAAATAGCCTGTAAATTTCAGATAAATGTTTCATTATTTGAAATTTAGAGTTTATTGCTTAGAAGTTTTGCAGACTATTCAAAGACTCCCGCTATTCCTGCAAGCACTGGCTAGATCGCCTTCTGATTCATGCACTTGGGTCACACTTAACAAGACTTAGCCACAACCTTTGTTGGAGAATGTCCTACAACATATTGTGCTAACCAGCTACAGATCTGACGAGAAACATTCCCTCTCACATATGGGAGAGCACAATTGTCTTCACATGTTTCCTGCTTAGTTAGAACTCTGGGTCATAGTCCATGTCTCCTCAGACTGTGGTAATTAATTTGAATCTGAAACTAAGCTTTATTATAGGGATGTTGTTTGCAAGTGTGAATCTATGGTTTTCTTGGGGAGAGAGAGAGTGGGGGAAATTACTGAGTCTGAATGACTAGAGTGTAGACAGTACCAGCAGGGAAGCAAAGCCTCTACAGAAAGGCTACTAAAAGGCAGAGGGAAGTGTGAGGGGACAAGTGTGACACCATTTGGCTTCTGTTCCATATATGTGAAAATTAAATGACTCTAGCAACGTGACTTTGAATCAGTTTCCTGTTTTTCTCTCATGAGAGCCAAGTAAGGGCTTTAACTCATAGAGCAAGCATCCTTGTGATATACAGTATGAGAACCAGTAGAATGTTTTACCTGGAGTAGAGAAACTTGAGAATATCCATAGAAATCTGGAAATCAAATACAGATACCAGCCACTGGAGCTTGAGGGCACTAAGGGTGCTTCCCACAGGAGGGGTGGGGGTTGGTTAAGGGGAGCCTACATGACTTGAGGTCCTCAGCCCCACCATCTGAATCACAAAAGGGGGGAAAAGGCTTTGAAATAACAGTAATCAAAACTTGCTTAGTGCTTTATAGTTTACAAAGCGATCTTCCATACAACCCCCCAAACCCCTCTAATTTAGGTAGTGCTTTAGTGTTTATTATTTCCAACTTATGGGTAAAAAAATGAGATTGAGAGAAGACAATACAGTTCCTCAAAACTTTTACTAGGACCCAAGCCTCTTTTTATACACTTTCCACTATACCCTTGTCTGTATAGCCATGCCATTGGTTCAGTGTTAAACTAACGTATAGAAAGTGTTTCATATGAAGTATATCTCTGTAGATTAGTGATAGGAGTCTATTAATAAATTGAATAAACATGTCAAGGTCAGAATCTCATTCTTTGAAAAAAGAAATATTTGGTTGTCCATCCGCCCACCCCCACCCCCGCCATCCCCCTTCAAGCTCACTATATTTAACATTGGATTTCATCTGCCATCTAGTGGAGTTTTGATAAACCACATGTAAAAACTAAGGAGTCATTCCCTGCAGTAGGCTGTCCAATGTACTTCTGAAATTTCATCAAATTTTTTATGTTCACCTTACACTTTTAAAGCACTTGTATGTGCAGATTATTTCCTATATCAAAAATTAGTAAGTGTTCTATCACCTTGAATTTTTGTACAACCTAGTTCTTGACTACTAATATCTTATGTGACCTAGGATAATTATCTCTCTCCTTACTTTATTTTACTTTTTTTTGACTCTCCATTTACTCTTCTACAAAATGAGGTTAAAATCCCTGTCAGCTATAAAATTAAATGGCACTATGCTACATTTTGACTTAATAACAGTAAAAAATCAGTATGTTTTTAAAAAATTTGTTGATACTCTTCCCCTATTCCCATACCTAACTCTACCCTACCTTTACTCAGATAATTCCTACAGATCAGTGAGCTATTAGAAGACCAGAATTATGTGGAAAATCAACAAGTGATGTTTTAAAAGGTGGTTAATGTATGTCACGTATGTCTTGGGAAAGAGGAAAACAATACCCACTGAGAGAACCATTGAACCTACATAATTAACTTACATAGATAAAATATTTTAAAATTTTATTTAATCATTACATAAAATTTCATTTTATCTTCACAACAGCTCTGTGAGGACTTTGGAAATGGTATTGTTATCATTCCTTGCCAATGAATAAACAAAGGAACAGAAATATTTAGACGATCAATCTCACAAAGGCAGGCGGTTGTAGAAAATGAATTAAACTCAAATCTGTGCTACTCCCTGCAGAGTAGCAGCTTCAGGATCACCTGGGAGAACTTCCCTGGTGTCACAGTGGTTAAGCATCCGCCTGCCAATGCAGGGGACACGGGTTCAAGCCCTGGTCCAGGAAGATCCCACGTGATGCAGAGCAACTAAGCCTGTGTGCCACAACTACTGAGCCCGCATGCTGCAACTACTGAAGCACAGGTGCCGTGCTCCACATCAAGAGAACCCACTGCAATGAGAAGCCCGCGCACCACAATGAAGAGTAGCTCCTGCTCACCACAACTAGAGAAAGCCCGCACGCAGCAACAAAGAACCAATGCAGCCAACAAAAAGAGATCACCTGGGAGCTTGTGAGAAATGCAGACTCTGAACCCACATCCTAGACCTAAAGAATCAGAATCTGCATCCTCCCAAGATCCCTAGGTGATGTGATGCTCATGAAAGTTTGAGAAGCACCAAACTAACCCATGAACCATTTATCAGACCAAGATGTCTTTCCAGGGCATGTAAGGAAGCCATGTGGTCTTTGAGGACTATTTGAATCCGTTTTAGTCTGAACAAAAGCTTAAATATGAGAAAATACTGTCTCGAGTGAGAGGGCAAATTTCAAATCTCAACAGATATGTAAAATAATAAAATGCTTTGGTTTTTTATTATTAAAAAAATTTTTTGGGCTTCCCTGGTGGCGCAGTGGTTGAGAGTCCACCTGCCGATGCAGGGGACACGGGTTCGTGCCCCGGTCCGGGAAGATCCCACATGCCGCGGAGCGGCTGGGCCTGTGAGCCATGGCTCACTGACCCTGCGCGTCCGGAGTCTGTGCTCCGCAATGGGAGAGGCCACAACAGTGAGAGGCCCGCGTACCGCAAAAAAAAAAAAAAAAGTATTGAAGTATAGTTGATGTACAGTTTTACATAATTTACAGGTGTACAATATAGTGATTCACAGTTTCTGAAGGCTATATTCCATTTATAGTTATCATAAAGTATTGGCTGTATTCCCTGTGTTGTACAATATGTCCTTGTAGCTTATTTTATACATAATACTTTGTACCTCTTACTCTCCTATATTGACCCTCCCCCCTCCCTCACCCCACTGGTAACCACCAGTTTATTCTCTGTATCTGTGGGTCTGCTTCCTATTTTTGGTTATATTTCTTAGTCTGTTGTATTATTTGGATTCCACATATAAGTGATATTGTACAGTATTTGTCTTTCTCTGTCTGACTTATTTCACTTAGCCTAATGTCCTCCAAGTCCATCCATGTTGCTCCAAATGGAAAAATTCCATTCTTTTTCCTGGCTGAGTATCTTTTCGAATTAGTGGTCTTGTTATTTTTGGGTATATACCCAGGAGTGGAATTGCTGGGTCATATGGTAGTACTGTTTTTAATTTTTTGAGAAGGCTCCATAATGTTTTCCACAGGGGCCATACCAATTTACATTCACACCAACAGTGCACTAAGGTTCCCTTTTCTCTGCATCCTTGCCAACATTTGTTATTTGTGTTCTTTTTGATGATAGCCATTCTGAGAGGTGTGAGGTGTTATCCCATTGTGGTTTTAATTTGCATTTTCCTGATGGTTATCAATGTCAAGTATCTTTTCATATCTGCCTGTTGGCCATTTGCGTATCCTCTTTGGAAAAATGTCTATTCATGTCTTCTGCCCATTTTCAATTGAGTTATTTGGTATTTTTTGGATGCTGAATTGTATTAGCTATTGGTATATTTTTGATATTAACCCCTTGTCAGTCATATGATTTGCAAATTTTTCTCCCATTTGTTGTAGGTTGCCTTTTTGTTTTGTCTGTGGTTACCTTTGCTGTGCAAAAGCTTTTAAGTTTAATTAGGTGCCATTTGTTCATTTTTGCTTTTATTTCCTTGGTATTAGGAGACAGATCCAAAAAAATATTAGTATGATTTATGTCAAAGAGTGTTCTGCCTATGTTTTCCTCTAGAAGTTTTATGGTTTCTGACCTTTATTTTAGGTCTTTAATGCATTTTGAGTTTATTTTTGTTTATGGAGTTAGAGAATGTTCTAATTTCATTCTTTTATGTTTAGCTGTCTGGTTTTCTCAACAACACTTACTGAACAGACTGTCTTTTCTCCATTGTATATTCTTGCCTCCTTTGTCATACATTAATTGACCATAAGTACCCACATTTGTTTCTGGTTTCTCTGTTCCATTCCATTGATCTGTGTGTCTGTTTTTGTGCCATAACATGTTTTGATTACTGTAGCTTTGTAGTATTGTCTGAAGTCTAGAAGGGGTATGCCTCTAGCTTTGTTCCTTATCCTTAAGATTGCTTTGGCAATTCTTGACCTTCTATGTTTTCATACACATTTTAAAATTATTTTTTCTAGTTATGTGAAAATGCCATTAGTATTTTGGTAGGGATTGCATTGAATCTGTAGACTGCCTTGGGTAGTACAGTTATTTTTCCAATCCAAGAACACAGTATATCTTTCCATCTGTTTGTGCCATCTTCAATTTCTTTCATCAGTGTCTTACAGTTTTCAGAGTACAGGTCTTTTGCCTCCTTAGGTACAGTTTTTCCTAGGTATTTTATTCTTTTTGATGTGATGGTAAATTGGATTGTTTTCCTAATTTCTCTTTCTGATAGTTCAGTGTTAGTGTATAGATTTATGTATATTAATTTTGCATCCTGCAACTTTACCAAATTCATTGATGAGCTCTTATAGTTTTCTGGTAGTATCTTTAGGATTTTTTAATATATGGTATCATATCATCTGCAGATAGTTGTAGTTTTACTTCTTCCTTTCCAGTGTGCATTTCTTTTTATTTCTTTTTCTTGTCTGATTACTGTAGCTAGAACTTCCAATACTGTGTTGAATAAAAGTGGTGAAAGTGGGTATCCTTGTCTTCTTCCTAATTTTAGATGAAATGCTTTCAGTTTTTCACTGTTGATTATGATGTTAGCTGTGGGTTTGTTATATATGGCCTTTGTTATGTTAAGGTATGTTTCTTCTATGCCCACATTCTGGAGAATTTTAACCATAAATAGATGTTGAACTTTGTCTAAAGTTTTTTCTGCATCTATTGAGATGATCATATGGTTTTTATTTTTCAGTTTGTTAATGTGATGTATCACCTTGACTGATTTGTTGATATTGAAAAATCCTTGCATCCTTGGGATAAATCCCACTGCATCACAGTGTATGATCCTTCAGTGGATTTGATTTGCCAGTATTTTGTTAAGGATTTTTGCATCTTTGTTCATCAGTGATATTGGCTGAAAATCAGTGTAATTTTGTTTTTTTGTGATACCTTTGTGTGGTTTTGATGTCAGGGTAATGCTGACCTTCTAGAATGAGTTCAGAAGTGTTCCTCCTCTGCACTAATTTTGGAATCATTTCAGAAGGACAGCTGCTAACTTTTCTCTAAGTGTTTGATAGAATTCACCTGTGAAGCTCTCTGGTCCTGGACTTTTGATTGTTGGGAGTTTTTAAATTACTGATTCAATTTTATTACTGGTAGTTGGTCTTTTCATATTTTCTATTTCTTTCTGGTTCAGTCTTGGGAGAATGTATTTTTCTAAGAATTTGTCCATTTCTTCTAGGTTGTCCATTTTATTGGCATATAATTGTTCATAGTAGTCTCTTATGATCCTTTGTATTTCCTTTTTAAGATTTTTTTGATGCAGACCATTTTTTAAGTCTTTATTGAATTTGTTACAGTATTGCTTCTGTTTTATGTTTTTTGGTTTTTTGGCCATGAGGCATGTGGGATCTTAGCTCCCCGACCAGGGATTGAACCTTCACCCCCTGCATTGGAAGGCAAAGTCTTAACCACTGGACCACCAGGGAAGTCCTGATCCTTTGTATCTCTATGGTGTCACTTGTAACTTCTCCTTTTTCATTTCTGATTTTATGGATTTGGGCCCTCTCTCTTTTTTTTCCTCGATGAGTCTGGCTAAAGTTTTATCAATGTTGTTTATCTTTTCAAAGAACCAGCTTTTAGTTCAATTGATCTTTTGTATTTTTTTAGTCTCTATTTCATTTATTTCTGCTCTTTCTGATTTCTTTCCTTCTACTAACCTTGTGGTTTTTTTGTTCTTCTTTCTCTAATTCCTTTAGGTGTAATTTTAGATTGCTTATTTGAGATTTTTCTTGTTTCCTGATGTAAGATTGTATTGCTATAAACTTACCTGTTAGAACTGCTTTTGCTGTGTGCCATAAGTTTGGATGTTTTTGTTTTCATTTTTCTGTAGGTAGTTATTCATTTCCTCCTTGATTTTTTCAGTGATCCATTGGTTGTTTAATAGCATATTGTTTAGCCTCCACATAAGTTGATGTCTAGTCTTACAGTGCTGTGGTCAGAAAAGATGCTTGATATGATTTCAGTTTTCTTAAATTTACCATGACTTGTTTTGTGGCCTAGCATGTGATCTAGCCTGGAGAACATTTCATGTATACTTGAAAAGAATGTGTATTCTGCTGCTTTTGGATTAAATGCTCCATATATAACAATTAAGTCCATCTGATCTAATGTGTCATTTAAAGCCTGTGTTTCCTTATTGACTTTCTTGAGGATCTGTCCATTGATGTTTATTTTAAAGTCTGTTTTATCTGATAAAAGTATAGCTACTCTGGCTTTCTCTTGATTTCTGTTTGCGTGGAATAACCTTTTTCCATTCCCTTATTTTCAGTCTGTGTGTGTCTTTAGATCTGAAGTGAGTCTCTTATAGGCAGCGTATGTATGGGCCTTGTTTTTGTATCCATTCAGCCACTCTTTGTCTTTTGATTGGAGCATTTAGTCCATTTAAATTTAAGGTAATTATTGGTATTTATGTTCTTGTTGCCTTTTAAATTGTTTTGAGGTTGCTTTTGTAGTTCTTTTTTCCCTTCTTTTGTTCTCTTCTCTTGTGATTTGATGACTATCTTTAGTGTTATGTTTGGATTCCTTTATCTTTTTTGCGTGTATATCTATTATAGATTTTTGGTTTGTGGTTACCGTGAGGTTTTTATATGGATACATATATATATGATCCCAAATTCTTTGATCATCTTTATGATCATTACCCTGGACTCTTTCTCAGGTAGATTGTCTATCTTCAGTTAATTTAATTCTTCTTCTGGTATTTTGTCTTGTTCCTTCATCTGAAACTTGTTCCTCTGTTGCCTCATTTTTACTGAGTTACTGTTTGTATTTTTATATACCTGGTAACTTAATTATGTTTCCCAGCCTTTGAGAAGTGGCCTTTTGTAGGTGACATCCTCTGCATTCTATCAGTGGACTCCCCTTTTTTCATACAAGCTGTATGTTCTAGAGTTTCTCCTGATGAGAGCTGCATGGGTCCTTATGTTGTGGCAGGCTGACTATGTGGGAGGTCTGGGGGGCTTGGTTGACTCTTGGTCTGGTTGGTTGCCAGGCCATGCCTTGTTCAGAGGCATGGTCTGGTTGGTTGCCAGGCCATGCCTTGTTCAGAGGCTGCTGGCTGGTGGGACAGGTCATGAAGTGGCTGACTGCAGAACCTCAGGGGACCCCAGGGCTAGTGCTGGGTCACTGGTAGGCAGAGTCAGTGTCCAGAAGATTCTGGCGCTCTTGCCCATCCTCTGGTGGGTGAAGCCAGTTCTTGGGGTTAGTGCTGGACTACTAGCAGATAGAGCCAGGTCCTGGAGTTTGGTTACAGGACCCTGGGATCCTAGAGCTAGTGCCAGATAACTGGTGGGAAGGGTGGTTCTTGACACAGTTGGGAATGGGGTCCTGGGTGTATGAAGCTTGCATTGGCCTGCTAGTAGGCAGGGCTGGGACCTGGCTGGTCCTAGGGCAGTGTCTGGCCTGCTGTGGGCAGGCTGGGTCCACAGGCTGTGGGATTGTGGTTTTATTGCGTGTGGTCTCTACCCCCTGGTAGGTGAAGCTGGTCCAGAGGCTAGATAAAACTTTCTGAGTGCAGTGCTGGGCCCAGAGGACTCTGAGACTGGCGCCTGCCCACTGGTGAGTGGATCTGGGTCCTGGACCCTCTGGTGGGCAGGGCCATGTCCAGAAGCTTCTGTGGACTCAGGAGATCTTTAGGCAGTCTGTCTGCTGATGGATGGGGCTGTGTCCCCACCCAGTTAATTGCTTAGCCTGAGTCATTCCAGCACTGGCACCTAGAGACTGTTGGGTGGGACCAGGTCTTCATGCTAATGACCTGGAGGAAGGATTCTACAATGGCACTCACCAGCACAAACATTTACATAGTAGAAGGACCTCTCAAGAATGGATCCCACCAGTGCTTATGTCCCCAGGGTAAGCTTCAGGCACCCCCTGCCTCTCTGGGGATCTTTCTAAGACAGGTAGTTCTGGCCCATGCTCCTATCAAATAACTCTTTTGCTCTGGGTCCCAGAGTGTGTGAGATTTTTCTATGCCCTTTAAGAATGAAGTCTTTATTTCCCCAAGTCCTGTGGGACTCCCAAGATTAAACCTCACTGGACTTCAAAGCCAAATTCTCTGGGGCCTTTTCTTCCTGGTGCAGGACCCCTGGGCTAAGGAGCGTGACGTGGGGCTTAGAAGTCTGACTCCTGTAGGAGAACCTCTGCAATGTAATTACTCTCCAGTTTGTGGGTCGCCCATCTGGGGATGTATGGTACTTGACTATATCACAAGTCTGCCCCTCCTACCCATCTTGTTTTTGTTCTTTCTTTGTCTTTAGTTGTAGAAGATCTTTTTTGGTAGGTTCTGGTCTTCTTACTGATGGTTTTTCTGCAAATAATTGCGATTTTGGTGTGTTTGTGAGAGGATGTGAGCTCAGGGTCTTCCTAGTCCACTATCTTGGCCTATCTCTCCTGAATAATTTCAATCAGATTACTTTCAAAATATAATCACTGTTGTTCTTGTTTACCAATTTTCTTGTTTAGTGTATTTCTGTACCAGTGTATTATAAGCAGCATAGCCTTCTTTAAGAAAATCTAGAGTTTGCAAGATAAATAGCACTTAGTTTAGCTCAGTTACTTCAGTTTACAGATGAAGCAAATCAAATCCACTCAGAAAGTTATTGGAAGTTAGCACTAAATTTGGCAGCTGGTCTATTTTTCTTCAACCAGTTCTTCTTTCCCCTTCACATATATGGATCATAATTTGTCTGGATGACCATTTCCTAGGGCCTGTTCTACACAATACTCGTTCTGCAGGTTGTTCTGAAAAAATATGTTTCAGAAATACTACACAACATAGCTTGTTTGTGGTGATTCTTGGTATATCCTTATAAAAAATGAGAGAATCTATCTGAAAGAAATCTAACTCCTCACCTCAGTTTACCAAACCCTGAATGAAATGTGCTTGCCTTCTTCCCTCTGATGTTTCCTGCTACATTACTTTTGCCTCCAGGCAGAAAAAATTCTCTGCTTTGAGGACTCACACAATTAGTTCAGACCCACCTGGATAACCTCCCTATTTCAAGGTCTGTAACCTTAATTACATCTGCAAAGTTCCATTGCCATATAACAAAACATACAGGTTCTAGGGATTAGAGCATAGGCAACTTTGGAGGGCCACACTGCTTATTGCAAATTCCAAATCATGTCTTCCCTGATTACCCAATATGAAGGAACTACTCAGCCACTTTATCACATCACCTTAATTGAATTCTTTATACATGCCTTTTTAAAAAAATGTTATATCACTTGCTATAATGTAAGCTTAATAAGAAACAAGAACTAGAATCTGATGATCTTGGAATAATATTTGGCACATAATAGGTGTTCAGTAAATATTTTCTGGCTGAATTTTGTTAAATTCAGGTTTTCCAAACTTATTACTCATAAAATTTAGGATATATGCTTGTTTGAGAAACCAAATATTGTGTGAAACAGGACAGTTTTTATGTTCTTATCTGTATACACATACATATATAAACAGGCACATATATGCACACATATACATATACATGTGTGTGCACGCACATGCGTTTGTGTTTGTGTGCACTTGTACTTCCATTTGTTTATCTGTTTCAAAATTTTACATGTAATAGGAAACTTTTCTCATGACTGAGAAGTTAAGGTTCAGGTGCTTTAGGTACCCACTCAAATAATCTGCATTTGGAGCTTGACTGCTGCCAGCTAAATTTGAGTGTTGTCCTCACTTATTTCCATTCAAGCACTTTCTTAGGAGTAAAGGGGCTGCTTTCTTGAGCCGACATGTATCTTCTTTGTCTTCCTTATATTGTACCCATTTATCTGGAGCTCTTGAAATCTATGAAATATGCATAATCCTTCTATCACTTAGCAGCCCTATTGGAAAGAACTACTAAACATTTCTCTAGGTTGGCTTTCCCAAATTAGAATTCTGTGTTACTACCCTAAATATTTAATGGAAAAAACCATGTTCCATGCTTACATTTAGAAAACATTGGATTAAAGGAATATTTGTGTCTTGGAACATATATCATGCTTTTATATTTATTGACTCCCCAAGAGGGCTATTTAGTTTGTAATATTTCCCAAATATTTTACAAGAGGACCAGTTTTTCCCATATAGCATCTATTATTATATCCCAGAATTAGTGTTCTAAGGGACACCATTTAGTAAACATTACTACAGAATATCTTAATTCTCAAATATAAGAAACTTCAAGATTTCCAATTTTATTAACACAGGTAGTATATAGGCTGTTGGTTACTTCAAAGACAACTTTAAAACCTTCTAGCTTTGGGGGTTCTTTTATTATTCAAAACTTTTTCTTTTCATGATAATGTAACTTAACAAAATCTGCATGGCTTAACACAACAACAGTTGATTTCTTTCTCATAACACATGCCTCACACTTGAGAGCTGGTGGGGCTGTGCTCCACACGGTCACCCAGGAAGTCAAGCTGATGGGAGCCCACCATCTCGTCTGCACGTGCTCAGGTGTAGTAGCAGCTGATAAGAACCTGAATGCTCTGCAATGCTTCTGAGGAAGTATTCAGTGGCACTGCCATCCACGGACAATCAGCCAGCATTTATTGCATAACTGCTCCTAATTGTAGGGGTCTGACAGATGCAGGGGACTGGACAAAATATTTGGGGCTACCTCTGTATCTGCCACAGCTAATAACACTCCTTAACTTCTTTTTATGAGCAAAATTGCCATGGCGTTAACTGATTGATGTCTTCTGAATGTCATGATAGCTTAATCTAAATATTGTACAATGATGAATAGAATTTGTCACAGAATGAGGACATATTAAATATAAAGGAAGATTAAATCATTAGTAAGCTATCTCACACGTAAGAGTAAGAGAAGAATTTCAGAAATTTACAGCAGAGAATTAAAGGAATATTTAGCATTCAGTTAAAAATGGTAGCTGTGTGGTCCAGGAATGTGTCATGTACAAAAAGTTAATAAAACAATGCAGTTACTACCATGATCAGATGATTAAAGTTAGGATGTAAGTGAAAGCCACGGAATAGGGAAAACATCAATTTCAAATATCAAGCACTTTATATGTACTGCTTTCTGCCTAAGCACTTTATATTCATGCATAGATTAAGTATATTACAGTGTTCTTTTTTTTAAAAAAAGACAAAATAAATTGTGAGAGGCAAGCAAAATAGCAGTAACCAAGAGTACTTTTAAAAACTGTACTTGGCATTTATAAGTATTAAATAAAAAGAAACCATGGTCATAAAACTTTGGGAAACACTGAACAGTAACTTTTCCTCTTGGATATTTTATAGCACATTAAGCGCTCTGAGAAGTCTTCCCAGAAGAAATCACTTTAGTGTCTTTTACCCACGTTTACCAAACTTTTTATCATATAGCCAGAAAGAATAAAGAAAAACTAACCTATTATATATACCCTGCTCAGCCTGGCATACAACTGAAAGAAACAAAAAGAGGCCTTGCTTACTGCTTGCTTTCAAAGTGGTAGATTCCTGATATTCAGTCTTCCTCAGCTATGATATAAACTTACTATGTGCACAGTCCATTTGACCTTGTTACATCTCCCCTGTGAGATTTGAGGTCAAGGGGAACTGACAGCCAATAGGCTAATACTCATGCTTTTTTACTGAGCTGTAACAAAGTCTTTTGTCTCTGTCCCAGGAGTATCATGTGCCTTCTGCCAACATCCCTGAACAGTTTAGGCTAACTTATTAGCCTGTAAGTAGGGTAAATTCAAATCCAGGATACAATACTGCAATGTAGTAATAATAAAATTTTTCCTCTTTCCATAAGTTGATTAATTTGAGTAATTTTTCCTGGGCTACTAATTTTGACAGAGGAGAAATATGAATTATTAGACAACCAACTCACAGATGCTATGATCTAACAGAGTTACAAGGCGTTTTTTAATGTGTGTGTCAATATCACATTTTATTAATTTTTTTAGTTTAATTTTTTATATTAGAGCATAGTTGATTTACAATGTTGTGTTAGTTTCAGGTGTGTAGCAAAGTGATTCAGTCATACATATACATGTATACATTCTTTTCCAGATTCTTTTCCCATATAGGTTATTACAGAATATTGACTGTAGTGCCCTGTGCTATACAGTAGGTCCTTGTTGATTATCTATTTTATATATAGTAGTATGTATATGTTAATCCCAAACTGCTAATTTTTTCCTCCCCCCACCATTCCCCTTTGGTAACTATAAGTTTGTTTTTGAAGTCTGTTTCTGTTTTGTAAATAAGTTCATTTGTATCATTTTTTTAGATTCCACATATAAGGGATATCATATGATATTTATCTTTCTCTGTCTGACTTACTTCACTTAGTAAAATAATCTCTAGGTTCAACCATGTTGCTGCAAATGGCATTATTTCATTCTTTTTATGGCTGAGTAATACTCCTTTGTATATATGTACAATGTTTTCTTTATCCATTCTTCTGTTGATGGATATTTAGTTTGCTTCCTTGTCTTGAGTATTGTAAATAGTGCTGCAGTGAACACAGGGGTGCATATATTTTTTGAATTAGACTTTTCTCTGGATATATGTCTAGGAGTGGGATTACTGGATTTCATGGTAGTTCTATTTTTAATTTTTTAAGAAACCTCCATACTGTTCTCCATAATGGTTGTACCAATTTACATTCCCACCAGCAGTGCAGGAGTGTTCCCTTTTCTCCATACTCTCTCCAGCAATTATTTTTTGTAGACATTTAGATGATGGCCATTCTGACCAGTGTGAGATGACACATCATTGTGGTTTTGATTTGTATTTCTCTAATCATTAGTGATGTTGAGCATCTTTTCACGTGCTTTTTGGCCATCTGTATGTCTTTTTTGGAGAAATGTCTATTTAGATCTTCTGCCCATTTTTTGATTGGGTTGTTTGTTTTTTATGTGATATTGAGCTGTTTGTATATTTTGGAAATTAATCCCTTGTCGATCACTTTGTTTGCAAATATTTTTTTCTGTTCTGTCGGTTGTCTTCTTGTTTTGTTTATGGTTTCCTTTGCTGTGCAAATCTTTTAAGTTTAATTAGGTCCCATTTGTTTATTTTTGTTTTTATTTTTATTACTCTAGGAGACAGTTCGGAAAAGACATTGCTGTGATTTACGTCAAAGAGTGATCTGCCTATGTTTTTCTCTAAGAGTTTTATAGTATCTAGTCTTACATTTAGTTCTTTAATCCATTTTGATTTTATTTTTGTGTATGCTGTTAGAGAATGTTCTAGTTTCATTCTTTTACATGTACCTGTCCTGTTTTCCCAGCACCACTTATTGAAGAGACTGTCTTTTCTCCATTGTATATTCTTGCATCCTTTGTTGTAGATTAATTGACCATAGTTGTGTGGTGTTATTTCTGGGCTTTCTATCCTGTTCCATTGATCTGTATTTCTGTTTTTGTGCCAGTACCATACTGTTTTGATGACTGTAACTTTGTAGTACAGTCTGAAGTCATGGAGCCTGATTCCTCCAGGTCCTTTTTTTTCCCCCTCAGGATTGGTTTGGGTATTCAGGGCCTTTTGTGTTTCCATGCAAATTTAAGAGTTTTTGTTCTAGTTCTGTGGAAAATGTCATTGTAATTTAATAGGGATTGCATTGAATCTGTAGATTGCCTTGAGTAGTTTAGTCATTTTGATAATATTGATTTTCCGAACCAAAGAACATGGTATATGTTTCCATCTGTTTGTGTCATCTTCCAGTTCTTTCATCAGTATCTTATAGTGTTCAGAGTACAGGTCTTTTGCCTCCTTAGGTAGGTTTATTTCTAGATATTTTATTCTTTTGATGCCATGGTAAATGGGGTTGTTTCCTTAATTTCTCTTTCTGACCTTTCCTTGTTAGTGTATACAAATGCAAGAGATTTCTGTGTATTAATTCTGTATCCTTCAACTTTACCGATTTTCTGGATGAGCTCTAGTAGTTTTCTGGTAGCATGTTTAGGATTTTCTGTGTATAGTATCATGTCATCTGGAAACAGTGACAGTTTTAGATTCCTTTTATTTCTTTTTCTTCTCTGATTGCCATGGCTAGGACTTCCAAAACTATGTTGAATAAAAGTGGTGAGAGTGGACCTCTTTGTCTTGTTCCTGAACTTAGAGGAAATGCTTTCATCTTTTCACCATTGAGTATGTTGTTAACTGTATTTTTGATGTATATGGTTTTATTATGTTGAGGTAGGTTCCCTCTATGCCCACTTTCTGGAGACTTTTTCTCATAAATGGGTGTTGAATTTTGTCAAAAGCTTTTTCTGTATCTGTTGAGATGATCATATGGTTTTTATTCTTCAATTTGTTAATGTGGTGTATCACACTGATTGATTTGTGGATATTGAAAAATCCTTGCATGCCTGGGATAAATCCCACTTGGTCATGGTGTATTATCCTTTTAATGTGCTGTTGGATTCAGTTTGCTAGTATTTTGTTCAGGATTTTTGCATCTATGTTCATCAGTGATATTGACCTGCAATTTTCTTTTTTTGTAGTATCTTTGTCTGATTTTGGTATTGGGATGATGGTGGCCTCATAGCATGAGTTTGAGAATATTTCTTCCTTTGCAATTTTTTGGAATAGTTTCAGAAGGATAGGTATTAATTCTTCTTTAAATGTTTGATAGGCAAGGTCTTAATTAACATTTGAGTGGTTGCTCTCTTTCATTTCCTGTGGAAATGACTTTATATGCACTAACTTGTTTACTACTCAAAGGCATTCCATGATGGAGGTGCCAGTATCTTCATTTTACAGATGAGGAAAGTAAGACACAGAGGAGTTAATTTTCTCAAGGTCGCACAGTATGTGGTAGGCCTGGAATTCAAACCTAGGTATCAGAACCAAATTTCTATCCATCACATAAAGAGAAAGGAGATATAGGAATTTTAAATTTATTCACAGTAGAAACCAGAACAATTGTTACAAAAATAATAATAAAAGATCTCATTGAAGAAAGATTTTTTGAAATATTAAAAACTTGAATTTGTAAATTTCTACCCATTAAAAGAAAAGCAAATCAAAATTTAATTGTCCAACAAGTGTAAGGAATACCTGAGAAGAGAGCAAATGAGTTTTGAACTAAAAGAGAGGGTCCTACTGATTGAAGATATGGTTAACACTTCTTATTTAATCATTCAGATCGTATCAAGCAGAGCAGCCCCATTCAGATGGTAACATGGGCCTCTAATCCCCAAAGTCCAGAGTTCATTGTTGGTGTGGCAAAGCAATTCAGTCAGCTGAAGAATAGCTGTTTTATGTAGTCCGAATTCAACATAACATATACTTTACATAGCTGTGATTGGTTAGCATAATTGTAGTGTTGTAGGAAACTTTCAGGTTAACCAAGCCACTCAAAATGATTACTCATGATACCAAGAGCTACAAAATTGAAGCACCTTCTGCTACAGGGGTCAACAAACTGGCATGTGGGCCAATTCTAGTTCACCCTTTGTTTTGTGAATAAATTTTTATTGTGACACAGTCACACCCATTTGCTGGGTATTGTCTATGACTGCTTTGTGCTACAATGACAGAGCTGAGTAGGGGCAACTACCACAGAGGCCATATGACCTACAAAACCTGCAATATTTCCTGTCGGGTCCTTTACAGAAAAAGTTCGCTGGCTCCTGTTTTAGTCCTTTAAGCACATTTTCATCAATAATAAATATCTTCTCCAGCGTGTATATAAAAGTGAGTCAAACATGCAGCTTTAATGTCTAAAAGTGAAACTTACTATTAGTATATGCTGAACTTTGAGAATTTTTATTTGTAAATATTTCTACAGTGTGACAGTGAATTAAATTATTTGACCATAAATGTTTATCTCATTTACTGATGTCAAGTGGTTAAACCTACACATTAACTTGCCCATTTCATAGTTACCTTTAGGGACTTTTCCTTTCCCTAGAGGTCCAGGGATTTTTCTCTTAACATTTGTCACGATAGAGCTTGCTATCTGTTCGTGGCCTTTGGTCTACACAGATCTTGGACTGTCTATTTATCTTTCTCAGCCAGTTTCAGTCTTTCTCAACCAAATGATTTCAGGCAACTACAATCAAACCATTGCTAAAAGAAACTTATTTGCCATCTGGGCTTTATACTGCATACACTATTTGTAATTTTTGTTTATTAAGCAAGTGTGTTGAATATTTTCCTTGTATTTTGCATGCTGGCTTACTCTAAATAAACAGAAATTTGTTTTTGATCCCAACATAACTACAGAGTTGGGTAGGAAATTACCTTGACACAGTAGTGGCCTCCAAATACACTTTGAGGCACTTTCCCAGAGGTCTTAGAACAAAAAATCTCAGAGAACTTTAGATAGTTGAATACCGTAATTTTAAAATCAGTTTAAAATACATAGTGAGAAATTAGGAGAGAGAGATGGGGTAGGTTTCCAAACTTTGGACAGGGTGCAAGCAAGGCAGAAGACTCACTACACCTGAATCCTGAGGTACATGATTCAAGAGCAGGGGAGTCCAAAATACAGAAGGTGCTTGGTTTCTAATTCTACCCTTGTTGTGTTGGAGAGACACAAGAGCAAGTATTGCCACAGGAGCAGACAACCAGTGACCTGATGGACAGCATAGTTTTTACTTTTTTTTTTTCCCTGTGTGATACGGACAGGGGACAAATAGGATACCTCTGTGTCTCCTACAAATGTAATGTCTTACAGATTTATTGACTCTTGTGTACTTGACATTTCCACCCCTTCCTTTTTTCAAAAAATGCTAAACTTTATATCTAATGAGTCACACTAGCTTCTTCCTTTCACACTTAGTTTCCTCTATTCTTGTTATTTGTTACTCTTATTAGCATAGCTGAATACACTTTTAAAAACTTGTATAATTGAAGACACTCACTGCTCCATATCCACAGGCTGCCTACCCACAGATTCAATCAGACTTGGAGTTCAGTCTGTGGTTGGTTGAATCTGGGGGTGTGGATGGTGGACATAGCGGATCAACTGTACTATATACCATTTTATATATAAGGGACTTGAGCATCCCTGAATTTTGGTGTCTGTGGGTGTCCTGGACCAGTCCCCTGCAGATACCTAAGGATGACTGTCTAACATTACCTTAGTTTCAGGTGTATAATATAATGATTTGATATTTGCATATGCTGCAAAATGATCACCACAATCAGTCTAGTTAACAGCTATCACTGTAAATGGTTACAAATATTTTTTCTTATGATAGACTTTTAAGATTTACTATATTAGCAGCTTTCAAATATGCAATACATTATTATTAACTAGAGTCATACTGTTGTACATTACATGCTCAGGATTTATTTATTTTATAACTGGAGGCTTGTACCTTTAGACTCCCTTCACACATTTCCCCCACACCCATCCCTTGCCTCTGACAGCCACTGACGTGTTTTCTGTACTCATGAATTTGTTGTTTTCTTTTGGATTCCACATGTAAGTGAGAGCATATGGTATTTGTCATTCTCTGTTTGACTTATTTAGCATAATGCCCTCAAGGTCCATCTGTGTTATCATAAATGGCAGGATTTCAAGTTTCACGGCTGAATAATATTCCATTGTGTGTGTGTGTGTGTGTGTGTGTGTGTGTGTGTGTGTGTGTATCAGATTCTTTATCCATTCATTCACTGATGAACCCTTAGGTTATTTCCAGATTTTGGCTTTTGTATATAATGCTGCAATGAGCATGAGGAGTGCATATATCTTTCAAATCAGTGTTTTTGTTTTCCTTGGATAAATAGCCAGAAGTGGAATTGCTGGATAGTATGGTAGTTCTATTTTTAATTTTTTTAGGAACCTCCAACTGTTTCCCAAGTGGCTGCACAATTTACATTTCCAAAAACGGGACACAGGGGTTCCCTTTTGTCCATATTCGTGCCAACACTTGTTGTCTCTTGTCATTTTTGTGGTTGGTATTCTAACAGGTGTGAGCTGAGATCTCACTGTAGTTTTGATTTGCATTTCCCTTATGGTTAGTGATGTTTGAGCATCTTTGCATGTACCTGTTGGCTATCCTTATGTCTTCTTTTGAAAAATGTCTATTCAGATCTTCTGCCTATTTTTAAATCAGGTTGCTTTTTTTGCTATTCAGTTTCATGAGTTCTATATATATGTTGGGTATTAATCCCTTGTTACATATATGGTTTGCAAATATGTTCTCCCATTATGAGGGTTGCCTTTTAATTTTATTGGTTTCCTTTGCCTTGCAGAAGATGTAGAGTTTGATATAGTTCTATTTGTTTGTTTCAGCTTTTGTTGCCTTTGTTTTTGTTGCCAAATTAAAGAAATCTTCACCAATGTTTTCAGCCTATGTTTTCTTCTAGGAGTTTTATGGTTTCAGGGCTTACATTTTATGGTTTTAGGGCTTACATTCAAGTCTTTAATCCATTTTAAGTTAATTTTTGTGTATGCTGTAAGATGGTGGGCTAATTTGATTCATTTGCATGTGGCTCTCCAATTTTTCTAGTACTATTTACTGAGGAGACTCTCCTTTCCCCATTGTATATTTTTGTCTCCTTTGTTGTAAATTAGACAATCATATATGCATGAGTTAATTGCTGGGCTCTCTATTTTGTTCCATTGATATATGTGTCTGTTTTATGCTAATACCATATTGCATTGATTACTATAACTTTGTAATATAGTTTGAAATCAGGGTTCATGATATCTCCAGCTTTGCTCTTATTTCTCAAAATTGCTTTGGATATTCAGGATCTTTTATGGTTCCATACAAATTTTAGGATTATTTGCTTTATTGCTGTGAAAAATGCCATTGGAATTTTGATAGGGATTGTGTTGAATCTGTAGTTTGCTTTGGGTACTACAGACATTTTAACAATATTAATTCTTCCAATTCATGAGGATGGAATATCTTTCCATTTCTTTCTGGCTTCTTCAATTTCATTCTTCATTGTCTTACAGTTTTCAGTGTGCAGGTTTTTCACCTCCTTTTTGCACCTTTTATTTCTTGTCTGATTGCTGTGGCTAAGACTTTGAATACTATGTTGAATAAAAGAGGTAAGAGTTGGCACCCTAGTCTTATTCCCAGTCTTAGAGGAAAGGCTTTTATGTTTACACTATTGAGTTTCATTTTAGCTGTGGGCTTGTCATATATGGCCTTTATTATGTTGAGGTAAGTTCTCTCTAACTTTAAGAGTTTTTATCATACATGGATGTTGACTTTTGCGAATGTTTTTCAGTATCTATTGAGATGGTGATATGATTTTTATCTTTCATTTTGTCAGTGTGGTATATCACAGGGTTTGATTTGAATATTTTGAACCATCCTTGGACCCCTGGAATAAATACCACTGAACATGATGTATGATCCTTTTAGTGTGTTGTTGAATTTGCTATGCTAATATTTTATTGAGGATTTTTGCATCTATGTTCATCAGGGATATTGGCCTGTAATTTTCTTTTGTTGTGGCTTCCTTATCTAGTATTGGTATCATGGTAATGCTGGCCTCATAAAATGAGCTTGGAGTGTTCCCTCCTCTTCTATTTTTTGAAAAAATCTTAGAAGGATTGGTGTCATTTCTTCTTTCAGTGTTTGGTGGAAATCACCAATGAAGTTGTCAGGTCCTGAACTTTTGTTTGGCAAGAGGTCTTAGATTACCGATTCAATCTCTTTACTAGTAATTGGTCTATTAAGTTTTTCTGTTTCTTCATTATTCAGTCTTAGCAGTTTGTATGTTTCTAGGACTTTATCCATTTCTTCTCAGTATTCAAATTTCTTGACATATGATCGTCAATAGTTGTCTCTTAGGAACATTTGTATTTCTGTGGTATCAGCTGTAATGTCTTCTCTTTCATTTCTAGTTTTTTTTTTTTTTTGATCCTCTTTTTTTCTTGGTGTATGTAGCTAAATATTCATCAATTTTATTTCTCTTTTCAGAAAATCAGCTCTTAGTTTCATTGAACTTTTCTATTTTCTTTTAGTCTCCATTTATTTCTGCTCTGATTTTATTTCCTTCTTTCTACTAACTTAAGAGTTCATTTTTTTTTTCTTTTTTCAGTTCCTTGAAGTGTGAGGGTAGGTTGTTTGAGATTTTTCTTGTTTCTTGAGGTAGAAATTTATCACTGTGAACTCCCTCTTAAAACTGCTTTTGCTGTCCAATAAATTTTGGTGTTTTGTACATATTTTGAAACATATTCTCATTTGCCTCAAGATATTTTTTTATTTCTCTTTTGATTTCTTCTTTGACCCATTGGTTGTTCATTGGGATAGTAGCATGTTGTGGAATCTGAACATATTTGTGAATTTCCCAGTTTTGTTCTTGAAATTGATTTCTAGTTTCATACCAACCATTGTGATCAGAAAAGATGCTTGATATTATTTTAATCTTCTTAAAGTATTATTAAATTTATTATAATTTGTTTTGTGGTTTAACATGATCTATCCTGGAGATCCATGTACACTTGAGAAGAATGTGTATTCTGCTTTTGGATGGAATGTTCTATCTACATCTATCTATATCTATATGTATATCCATATCCATATCTATATCTATATATAAGTCCATCTTGCCTGACTTATCACTTAAGCCCAATGTTTCCTTATTGATTTTCTGTCTGGATGATCTATACATTGATGTAACTAGGATATTAAAATCTCCTACTAGTATTGTATACCTATTTCTCCATTTACTTTTGTTAATATTTAGTTTATGTATTTAGGTGTTCCTGTATTGGATGCATAAATATTTACAATGCTTCATCCTTTTTAGATTGACCCCTTTATTATTATGTAATGCTCTCCTTTGTCTCTATCAGTCTTTGTTTTAAAGTCTCTTTTGTCTGCTATAAGCGTAACTACCCCAGCTTTCTTTTGGTTTCCAGTTGCATGAAATATGTTTTTCTATTCCTTCACTTTTAGTCTGTATACATTCTTATGTTTGAAGTAAGTTTTTTGCTGGCAGCATATGGATGAACCTTTTTCTTTTTAATCCATTCAGCCACTCTTTGCTTTTGATTGGAGAATTTAGTCTATTTAAATTTATAGTAATTATTGATAGATATGTACTTACTGTCACTTTGTAAATTGTTTTCTGACTATTTTGTAGTTTCTCTCTCTTTCTTCTCTTGTTCCCTTCCTTTTTGTTTTAATGACATTTTTAGTGGTAAGCTTAGCTTTTTTTCTCTTTCTCTTGTCCATCTATTATAGGTTTTTGCTTTGTGGTTCCCATGAGGCTTACATATAACAACTTATGTTTATACTGGTCTATTTTATCTTGATAACTACTTAAGTTTGAACACATCCTACAGGTCTACATTTTCACTCTCTCCCTAATATTTTGTTTTTGATGTCACATTTTACATGTTTTTATCTTATATATCCGTTAAGTAATTATTGTAGTTATGGTTATTTTTACTACTTTAGACTTTTAAACTTCATACTAGCTTTACCATATATAATGTTTACCTTTGCCAGTGAGATTTATACTTTCATATGTTTACCTGTTACTAATTAGCACCCTTCTTTCATCTTAAAAGTTCCCTTTAACATTTCTTGTAAGGCTGGTTCAAAGGTAATTTCTTCCTTTAGCTTTTGCTTGCCTGGAAATTTTAAATCTCTCTTTCAATTCTGAATAATAACTTTGCCAGGTAGAGTATTCTTGTTTGGAAGATTTTTTGTTTTCTTTCTGCACTTTGAATATATTATGCCTCTCCCATCAGTACTGCAAAGTTTCTGCTGAAAGTTCTGCTGATGGTCTTATGGGGATTCTGTTGTATGGATCAAGATGTTTCTCTCTTAATGCTTTTAAGATTCTCTCTTTGTCTTTTACTTTTGATGTTTTATAATGTGTGTTTGTGTGGGTCTGTTTGGGTTCATCTTATTTGGAACTCTGTGTGCTCCTGGATCTGGATGTCTCTTTCCTTCCCCTAGTTAAGAAAGTTTTCATCCACTATTTCTTCAAATAAAGTCTCTGCGCCTTTCTCTCTTCTCCTTCTGGGACCACTATAATGCAACTGTTAGTCCACTTGATATCGCTCCATAAGTCCCTTAAACTGTCTTCAGTTTTTTCATTGTGTTTTCTTTTTGGTGTTCTGACTGGATGAGTTCCACTGCCCTGTCTTTGAGTTCATTGATTCTTTCTTCTGCTTCATTTACTATAATATTTAACACATCTAGTGTATTTTTCAGTTCAGTTATTGTATTCTGCAGCTCTGTGACTGCTATTTCATACTTTCTTACATTTTCTCTCTCTGTGTTGAAGTTCTCATTGTGTTCTCCTGAGTTCAGTGAGCATCTTTACAACCATGACCTTGAACTCTTTATCAGGTAACTTACTTATCTCCATTTCATTAAGGTTTTTTTTCCTGAGGTTTTATCTTGTTCTTTTTGTGAAACATATTCCTTTAATTCTTTATTTTGCTTGACTCTCTGTGCTGGTTTATGTGCATTGGATGAAATAGCCACCTCTTCCAGTCTTGAAGGAGTGATCTTGTGCAGGAAATGAACCATATCACTCATTCATGCCCTAGCTCTTGTTTGTCTCTCACATATCTGTGATTGTCCAAGCAGCCTGTTTTATTTTTAATGGCTGCAAGTATTTGAGGGTGTACAAGACCTATAGTGTCCCAAAGAAGAGGAGTTCAGTGAGCACCTAGATTCAAGCTGACTGGAAGCCAGACCTCAGGCTGCAGCTTTTAAAATACACAAATTCATACTATCCTGTGGGACCACAATTGTAAGCACCATTGACTACCAAAGACAGATATTCCAGAGGTGTTCCCCTGGGTGGCGGTTGCAAAAATCAGGGCTTCAGCCAAGTGAATAAGCTCCTTTCTGGGAGATACCAGTGAGCTGTGGCGAGACAAAGAGAGAGAACTGAGCTGGCATTCACCAGCCTATGTTCCATGAGAGTATTTCCGTAGGCCTCTAAATGTGTGCCAGTCCTGAGGTCTGCCCCTCAGCAAAGCTCCAGGATAAACAAATAGGCCTCTGTCACAGAAAGAATGGGGGTGTTTCAGTCTGTTTTCTGTGCAGTGGCCTGGGGGTGGTAGTCAACCAAGAACTGTCTCTCCAATTTGTCACAGTCCCATGAGACTTGGGAACACAAGGCCATCTGGCCTCTAGAGTCAGGCAGTTAAGGGGTATCCCCTGGGAAGTAGCCTCCAAAATCACGGCACCACATATAAAAGCAGAATCACCAAATTCGTGTAAATTTGCTCCCGTCTCTGAGATACAGGTTCTCCTTAGCACTGCAGAGGGAGAATGTGAAATTGGCATCTGCTGGCTGGAGTGAGGCAGAGGGAGAGCATAAGCATGGCGTCCACGGTGGGGGTAGGGAACAAGGAAGAGGAAGAGTGTGAAGATGGTTTCACCAGCCCCTGTCCCCAGAAAGTATCCTAGAAGGCCCCTGTATGTGTGTTAAGTGAGATGTCTGCCCCTCAGTCTGACATTTTAAGGTTAGCAAATGATCCTCTTTCATATACAATCTGGGCGCCTCTTGTTCTGCTACTTTTGTACCTGCTCCTGGGGCAGGTGAACCTGAGCGTGTGAGCCCTTTAAGAGTCATTTCTCAGTTCGTTATACCCTTGTGGGTCTCGTGGATGCAAGACGTGTTGGCTTAGAAAGCTGGATGTTCTGGGGGCTCATCTTTCAGGTGCAGATATTAAAAGCTAAGGTGTTCAATGTAGGGTTCAAACTCTTTGCTCCTCTGGGAAGAGATATGGGTTTTAAGTCTCCTCCTGAATGTTGGTTGCCATGCTGGGGGTGGGATTTTTGACAAGATTGTGTCTCAGCCTCTCCTGCCTGCTTTGATGTGGATTTTTCTCACTTGCTCTATGTGCAGGAATTGCTCAGCTAGCGTTTAGTTTATTCAGAGAAAATTGCTTCTTACATAGTTGTAGATTTGAAGTGTCTGTGAGTTAAGGTGAGTTCAGGATCTTCCTATGTTGCCATCTTCAACTGGAACCAGAGCTAAATATTCAGTAATAACACAACAAATATAAATAATACAGAAAAATAACACATTTCAGCAAGAAATTATTTGTAGAAGAAATTTCTGAATCCTAGTGACTCAACTGCCCATTCAGTTGGTTACTCCTCTGATACCCCTCCTTATACTTCTAGAAACATGCTACATGTGTGCTGGTGGCAGGCTTGGGTGGGAAGGGAATGGGGATGGGCAAAAGGAAGTGGCTGACTATCAATACAGATAATTCTCACAATCTTATAGGACCTTTAATTTTAAATGATTATTCAGATATCTATGGAAAAATGTGCAACATTAACGTATGTTAATATTTCCAAAAAGTTTCAGAGATAAGAAAAGTTTTAGAATCCTGCTCCCTGGTCTCTATCAAAATCTGAAGGTATTTAATACTTTCTCACAATCCAGATTTCTATTTTAAGATGGTTCCTCAAAGTCTCCAATAACTAAATTCTCCTCTTTAATATTTAGGAGGTGGAGTTTATAAAACGACCCACCACTTATTTCCTATCCTTTCATGTAGACCCATCTTTTCATAATGACCGTGGTCCTCAACTATGTAGGCTGAGGGTAGGATTAGAGAAGAACAGTAGCTGTCAACTTGGCTCTTTGAGCCTAGATAGTTCTTTCCTCCACACTGGCCTTATTTATTCTTCTATAACTGTATAGACACTCATTCTTCTCTAGAAATAAGCCCTCATCTTTGTATGCTTCTCCTTTTCTCCCGCTCCTTATCCCACTCTAGACATCCTCCAAACTAGCAATCCCGCCCATTATCTTGCCCAGAGTAAAGCTCTATAGCTGTTAATATATTCCTTATAACTTATATAATATGTAAAACTCCTGGATGCTGAAGAGTCCCTTTATTCCAGTGGATAATTTCCATCTCAGATAAATTCTGGGGACTATCTCCAGTGTTAGGTCAGAGGCAGGTAAGAGATACTATCTCCTACTTTACATGCGGTCAGTATGAATGTTTGTCATAAATATTGTCAAGCAGATCAAATAACATATTCCAGAAAATTGAGACAATAAAGTTAGTAGCACTTCATCTTCTACCCTGCCATATAGATTAGCTCTAATACTATCTGAAAATACCATTTACAGGCTCAACAAGGCAAACGACAAAACAGTGGAATATGTATAGCAGATTTTCAAGTCTGATGGGTTTCCTTTTGTCTCAGTAGGCTTATATAGCTTGCTCTCTTAAGTCCTTGATAAATCAAAGTAATAGCAGCAACAAGTCAAATAAAACGGTTACATAGGTGGTCCGATTTCTGTATGACTTAAAATCAGGACTTTTCCAATTTTTTTTTGTATATGTGAATCACTTGAGGATCCTGTTAAACTACAGATTCTGATTCAGTAGGTCTGGGTTAGCATCTGAGATTCTGTTTTTAAAAAAGTTCTCAGGTGTTCTGAGGCTGCTGACTCAGATTTCACAGAATTAAAGAAACAAAACTTTAAAACATTTATGTTTTCCTAGCTATGTCACAATTCCTCTTCATGAGTGTGTAGAACAGCGCATTTCTGAAATATGCACACATAAGCTTACTAGCATCTGAGAACAGTTGGGAAAAGAAAATAGGAGTTAATATGTCAATAATTCATGCATAGACAAAAGCAGCTAATATAGAATTATAGTAGCAATATCAAACAACTTTGAAATCAAACACATTCAAAAATTATAAAGGAAAAGTAAATCATTATTCTAATCATGGAAGTCTTTATGTTCACAAATATTTAAAAATGCAGCTACCTTTGAGTCAGGAAAGGAGAAAGCAGAGTATGCCTGTATGTATTTCATAACAGTATTCAACGCTAATTCATTTTTAGTTCATTAGCTCAGCTCACTGCAAATAACTCAGAAAAACAATCATAGGTAGTTCTGTTAGTGTATGCAGAAAAGGGTAAGGGACAGTGATCATTTAAGTGGAGTGGTTATTTAGAGTTGTAGATGGGCCAGAAGAGGCAGATGAAGAGAGAGCAGCCACAGTGTCTCTCATACATTGAACTTCAACCGGAAACACTGAACTGAGAGTTGTAACACACCTGCAACAAACTGAAGCTCCAAAAATAATTAATGTGTAGATCAGACATTGATAATGGGACAGATTATATCTAAACACAAACATCCAGCACCTTCACAAGTATAAAATTTCAGGGATAGCTAGTTTGCCTATAGCTACATTTTTTCCTGAAATGAAATCCTCTTTTTTTCTGAGAACTGAAAGCTGTGTACATTATTCTCTTTCTTCATGTACTTGTCAGCAAGAGTAAACATTAACCCATTTTAATATGCTATAGATTCTCTAATTTGTGTTAACGCCTTTGCAGATGCTATATTACACTTTCTGTAGGGCAAACTACAAGTCATACATTGAATGCATTCCCAAAAGTGCCTCATCCCATCTCAGTGCGTGCACACACACACACACACACACACACTCACTCACATGCACACACGTCCAAATATATTTTTCATTAAAAAATCTACCATTTTTTTAAAGAAAGTATCATATTTTCTACTGGGTGTTTTTAATGTATTTCACTAATGTTTGTGTATGGATTTTCTTTCATCTTGTTCATAATTTATAGAGTTTAAAGAAAATATGGTGAGGAATGATGAAGATTAGAATATACATATATTTAGTTAAATAATACTAAAGACACATAAGTCAAAATCTTTTTCCCGATGTATAAATACTATGAGATTCATTTCTGTATGAAGATTTAAAAATCTGAGTCATTGATTGGTTATATGGTTCTACCATGAGGTGGATATGCAATATCTCACTCCTTTTGAAGAGTTTCTACTTTACATCATTCAGCCCTACTTATTTTAAGAATTTAAAAAGTATCCTTTATATTCCTGCTAGATCAACATGTCCACAAATATCCTAATGCAAAGGGAGTAGACTTTCAAGTATCAGAAGAGGATGTCTAGGATTTCACATGTCCATATCTTAGGAGGATACTGTTTTTCCCCCTCCCAATTAAATGAAAGGACATTATATCAGTATATTTTGAGTATCTTCAGATTTTCCAAAGATCCTTCGGAAATGGTGGTATCTTGGTTTGGGGTTTTCAGTATTTACTGTGGCACCTAATATGAGGAGACTGAATTATTCTTGATTTTAGTAGCCAAACAAATCAGTTACAAATACTTTGTCCTATAAATTTCTGTTTGTAAAACATAAGACAGAATGCGGTCCATCTTTCCTTTCTATGGGGAGCTTTTTAGGAGAACTCGTGCTCTCTGCCAAAAGTGAACCCCTGCTGAAGAAAGTAGGGTTATCCTTCACAGTCTAAGCTTAAGTCCTGCTGCTGAAAAGGATGAAACCAAGGGATAAAAGATACTTGGTTGGTAAGCTGTAACCAAGTATCTTTTATTCCTTTTCCCCCAACTTGCTTTAAAAATTAGCTTAGTGGTCAAGATTGAATTAGTGGTCAAGAGTGAATTTAGAAAGAATGTTTCAGAAGAAAATGTTTCAGAAAAGAATATAGATGTATAAAGAAATAAAAGTTCAAATAGACTACTTCAGACATAAAATTAGACTGTTTTGTGACGTAACAGGAACTAGGCAAAGCACAGGGATTTAAGAAAGGACATCTTTTAATGATTGAAACCAGTCTTTCTGCAGTTACTATGAAAGAAAGAAATATTACAACAAATAACTATGAATGCACATTCTACACTTTGTACTCTGCCACACAATAATTTCTTTATTATCATTTATATCTCTTAATACTAGCACAGCATTCTGAAGTTGCCAAGCATAAGTTGTATGCAACTGAATGAAAAGATCAAAATCTACTCAGTTTTCCAGAAGAGCTGCAGAACATGGAAAATGACAAAGTCCTTATACATGTCCATTTGCAGAATCATTGACAAAAATATAAGCCATATTCTTGTAAAGAGCATGGTTATAGTGCCTACTGATGCTGTACAAAGGATTCCATAGAGAAGGAAACTTAAGTAATGTATAATAAATGGTTCATAGGCCAAACATTTGGTTACCATTCTTAAATGTCTTTCAAAATAGTTGATGCTTGTGCAATGCAATGTCCTGACAGTCCTGGGGTCTGTGTGTTGCAGGGGCACTGATGAAGGTAATGGTATTTCCTCTTTGATGAGGAAGACAAGAGTTCAGAGTCCAGGATTTGTTTATATTGCCTACTCCTCTGCCAAATTTGCCAGCAGGGAATTAATTAGTGAATCAATACCAAGTAAGAATAATGGGATCATGAATAAGTGAAGTCTGTAGCAACTTAAATCAATTCGATTGTGTGTACCTGTTGAATTTTAAAAGGTACCTATTTTTGTTCAAAGTATGGACTTCACTGGCATCCTAATAATCCTTTAGAAATGTGCTGATGCTCAGTGCAGAAAAAAGTGCCCCCAGTTCTTCAACTATAAGATAAGGTGTGTTTTGCAAAAATAAAGCATACAAATCTTCATTTTGTAGGTCGATATTAAGAATGGTCCTGACGTATTTGGTGCGTGAATGTAAAGACTCATTTGCTTCCTGGAAAGTAGAAGAGAGGTAAGTACTTAGTACTTATCAGAAAGTTGTGAAAAAATAAAACAGGTAATACTCAAATTCTCTACATATATAAGATATCATATTTTCTATAAGTTAGCCCAGTTTCTCAAGCTACAGAGAAAAATTCTGATGAACTTCGTGGATAAGGCAGTTATTTTCCCATTCCAGGATACATGGAAGGCTGCTTCCCAGCTCTCAAGAGCTGCACATGGCCAGATAAGGAGGGGTAGCTCATTAAATCTGCTCTGGATGAGCATTTCCACTCTTTGCTGTCCCTTCAGACCATTCTCCATTTAGCAGTGTATATACTATTGGCTTACTCTCTTTGTGATTCATTGAGTAAAAGCACACCTTAGCTCCACCATCTTTGCTTTATTCCCTCTTGTACACCCATTTCCTTATTTTTTCAATTGTGTGTAAGTCTGCCCAAAGGCACAATTATAACAATACTAAAACTGAGGCTTGTTTAAGGAAATCTATACCTGTGATTCTTCTAAATCTAGCAAATCATGTAATCTACAGAGAACAGTGTTCTTCTTTATTTGTAAAGAAAAAAAGAGACAAATCATTGTGTAAAGAGCAGTAACTTTTCCTTGTAACTGTCAAATGTTTAAGCCAAGTCAATATACTTGTTGACAAAGACACTCTAGAAAGTTTTCAATCTTTCACCTTAATTTAGCCACATAGAGACCCAAGATATTGGACATTCAGGGCTCATTAAGCACTGATGAAATAGATCATATAATTTTAGTAGAGAATAGTATCAGAAAATTTTTACAACTACTATACTTCATTTTGAAAAACGTATTTTCCCACTAGAACAAGGTTTTGTTGTAATTTGGCTTTTAAGTGGATAATCTTTTCTATCTATTATATAAACAGTCATATGAATTACTTTGTTTAATCATAACTTATCTGTTAATTGACTAATGACAGGTTTTAAAGGTGATGCAGTATTTCCTTCATTATAATGTGAATATATTAGATTAGCATTTTGAATATATTCTGTTCAAAGGATTGTAGGCAGAATTGTTCAGTCCTTTTTTTAGTGAATAAATATAGGCAGAAAGCATCAGAACAAAAGATTGAGTTGCCTTCCTAGGCCCGAGCTCTCAGTCTCACATACTCACAAATATTGTTCCAAATGTTCCACTTTATTTTTTTAATATTAGATTAGATTCACATTTTGAAAATGGACAGTTTTTCACTGTTAAAATTTTAAATTTTCTGGAATGTCTCAAATAGAATGGTTGCTGATGAATCCCTGGCTATTGGAAACATAAAATTTTATTAGAGATTAGTTGTGATAATTCATGTAAAACAGCATAATTTTGGTGCATTAAAAGAAGGTCAGTAATTATCAGTGGCAGCTCCAGAATTTCTGTATAAGACAGCTTACGGTCAGTAATCTGATTGGAAGTAGGGTAAGACTTGTTTTGAAGTTGTGATTTTCATACTAAGTATATTGCTTTTATTTTGATTGTGTGTGTATATATATATATATATATATATATATATTTTTTTTTTTTTTGGTATATATTTTTTGAGGTTCCTAGGAAGGGAGGGAGGATGGAAACTATGGTTAAGTGGAAAATTACCCCCCGCAGGCCATACTTATTCCACGTATGTTTATTAAAGAAAGGCTTCCATTTAGGGGAGATAAGGTCAGACAGTCATTCCTCTATGTACAAGGGGCCACAGGCGGTAATGTCTAAAACACAGAGGCCTGAACCGCCTCTACAGTTTTGCTAAAACTCCTACTGTCCACATTTACCTGACTTTTTCCTGTAAACTCTGAGTAATTCAGTTTTCCTGCGTTGAACATTGTTTTTCTTCAATTTTCTTGTACTGTTGTATTCAGTTTTAGTTCATGAATTGTAATCATTCATCAGGGCATCCACATTTAAACATATAGGGTGCACGCCGTGATTTTGGACGGCATGTCTATATGCTAAAATCCTGTTTCTGTATTAATATGTTATCTTCATTTTAAAATAGCATATTTATCCTATTTTATCTCTATCATTTACTGAGTTTTTATTTCTCATTAATTTCTAGGTTATTTAATTTTGCTTTTTATTTTCTTTTCTCTTGTAAATTTCAGTCTCCCGAAATATCTACCATTTTCATTTTTACATAACCTTTCCTAGTCAGTGACATAATAAATTGTTTGTGATTTCTAAAATAATTAGCTAGAAATAATCAAGAAATGAAAAGTTAGCACATATATAGCTTTTGTGCAACATTCTAACTTTTCAAGGGAGACAATTTCGTATTTTAGCCCATTCCTCCCAGAATAAACATGTAATATAGTGATATGCTTGATTTTAATAGGCCTTATTACTCATTCAGCCTTCATTTATATTTTAACTTACATTAAGCATCTCAAAACTTCAAGGATGTATTAAAAACATTAGTTGACCAGATATGTTCAGAAATATTTGCAGCCTCATTTATAACCTCTTTTTGATAAAATGAAGACAGCTAATATATAAACTACTGTTATTGAAGCTCTATATAATTTTTGTTATATACTTACTTATTTTACTTTTTTTTTTTTTTTTTTTTTTGCGGTACGCGGGCCTCTCACTGCTGTGGCCTCTCCCATTGCGGAGCATAGGCTCCGGACGCGCAGGCTCAGCGGCCATGGCTCACGGGCCCAGCCGCTCCGCGGCATGTGGGATCGTCCCGGACCGGGGCACGAACCCGTGTCCCCTGCATCGGCAGGCGGACTCTCAACCACTGCGCCACCAGGGAAGCCCTACTTATTTTACTTTGATCTTCATGCACAGTATGAAATCGTAATAGCAGTAAACATCACCACACCAACACTCATTAAGATCATTTCTACCAGACCAAGGAGGTTTATTTTTCCAGTCACTTGATTTATGAACATTGCTCTCTTCTCATCACCAAATGGTGCCAGTCTGTAATCAAGTTAATAATTTTTAGCATTATTTGGGTAGTTTAGTGGAGCAAAATAGTCAAAACCCTCCACTTATGTATCAGTCTTTTTTCAAAACACTGCATACATTTTAGTCGTCTTTATCTGTAGGACAAACCAATGGAAGTCCTTTTGCATGTCAAACAAGGTAATAAATGCCAAGGTGGAATATTTAGAGAGAGAAATATAATCCTCTTCCCTTTAAACATGTTATATAGCAGTTTTCAATACACTGGCTTCACTGATCAAAACAATGGTCTTACAGAAATATTTTCCAGTTTTCCAAATGATGTTTCCTAGTGACAGAGGGAAATGGCAAATATCAACAGTTTCCTTCCTCTAAAGGCTTATGAAATGCGTGTCCTAATTCTATGCCTAATCAGTTCCATGATTCACACTAAAAATATCTTGTCAGGTAATAGATAAACTGCCTATACCTACTCAGACCTGGTCTTTATAAACTTGGTTGGCTTTTATTAGCAGTTCAGAATTCACATTGAGTTATTTGGAGTTTCACGTTTGCCTGACTATTTCCCATCACAGGCAGTATGACAAGAAATAGTGTTTAATAGATGCATTATGAAAATAATCTTAAGTGATAGGAAGTACTTTTGTCTTTCTAAAATAAAAACACTGAAATCTAACATAATCCTGACATTTCTGTGTGTCTTGGTTCTCTCAAAATAATTAATTATATAATTAATAATGTATGAACTTGTCCATATGGGTAATGGAAACTCATACTTCAAATACTATACATACTTATTCAATTTTCAAACATCAAAAGCTTTTTCTATATACAAAGAAGTTTACTGTTTTTAGTGACTAATAGATTAAAAAATACTAACCTCATTAAGCCAAAGAACAGGCATCATATAGTCTGTGTCAGACCGCTTAATGCTCTGTTATATACACTGAAAATAATTATGAAAATTTATACTAATACATTACACATGTATAACAGAAATGTTAGTAATTACTAGTGTAAATGAATGTTCAGAAATTAGTTGCTCTTGCAACTAATTTTTGTTCCCTCTAATAAATCATTTAAATTTTAATATGGATGTTTCTCAGACATCTTTCACTCTTATAAATCTTTCTAATACAGATTTCTAATTAAATTAACTTTTTCTAAGCATATATTTTCCCTTTCACAAATTATGCCAGGAAACTAAAATATGAATTCTAGAAACTATTGTCATGGAAATATTTGGACAGCTAGCAAAATGAGCAATGCCACCATATACTCATTCCAAAATGTGTGTAAATACCATTTCAATAGAAAATATATATAATTCTAAATTACAAATGAAAGTTACAAGCATTTAATAATTATTTAATGACATTAAGCCAAAGAGAAGTTGACATTTTATGTTCTTTCCCCTTCCTTTCATAGATATACTCATATTCTTACAAGAAAATACTAAAAATCATAATGAAGCTCGTTCAAGAGACTCACTCAATTTTTCTTGCTGGCTTAACCAGTATATTGATCTGCAGCTGTTTTTCAAATCCTAAAGTAAATCCAGATACCTAAAAAGAGAACAAACTAAAATAATTACCCACTTCCGGGGCTTCCCTGGTGGTGCAGTGGTTGAGAGTCCGCCTGCCGATGCAGGGGACGCGGGTTCGTGCCCCGGTCCGGGAAGATCCCACATGCCGCGGAGCGGCTGGGCCCATGAGCCATGGCCGTTGAGCCTGCGCGTCCGGAGCCTGTGCTCCGCAACGGGAGAGGCCACAACAGTGAGAGGCCCGTGTACCGCCAAAAAAAAAAAAAAAAAAAAAAAAAAATTACCCACTTCCTTTAAAAAAAAAAAAGTCTTTTATAAATCCAAAATTTATTTTTACTGTTATGTAGAACCTAAGGTGAAACTGTACTACTTGAAACTTATGAAATTTATTAATTAATTGAACATATTAAATATCACATACATAACTCTCCATAATTAAATTTTATTTGTATATGCCTGTGCATATACAGATGTATATGCATATGCATATACATGCACAGACACAATTCCTTTTCCCAGCCTCGTGTCTAAGCTTTAGTTAGATTTGTGATATTTTTCTGATCTGGTTTTGGAGGATCAACAACAACAACAACAACAATACTGATACCTAGAACTCATACAGTCAATTTAAATCCTGAGCTATGCATGTTCAACTATATATCAGCCAGAACCTGTGTATCATCAGTATAATTATAATACTACTTCTATCATTATTTAAACTGAAACATGCCTGCTAAAATTCTGGCATGTCGTTTAAATTTTGAAAAGGAGAATATTAAAATAAATTAAAAGGTGAAACTGTTACACTATAGGAAATTTAATAGATTTTTTTCCTGACACTAAGTATAATAGATCTTGCCTCAAATACACATATACCCATAAAATCTCTTTTAATCCTTTGTAATCTACAGTGTCAATTCATAAAAGCAATGCTTGTAGTTAAGTATAAAATGAGCATAAAATTGTAATTTATACCAAATTGTTTTAAGCCAGTTAGAATCATTCCATCATTGCTTTCCCTGACCTGTGAACAATTAAAAAGTCTATAAAATTCCACATGCTAAAAAACTAGGCTAGAATTACTGTGACATTTCATAAGCAACAATAGGAAGAGATCAATGTAATTTTCATTGAGGTAAAAGTAAGTAATTTATCAAGATTTTGATGTAATAAATATCAATAAATATGATTGAGAAAATGGAGATAATATAATTTTTCCTTCATTTTTAGAAAACAATATTAAACCAATCAGATCAATAATGTAGTTGCTTACAGGTTCAGCATCTAAGTACGTACTATGTTCTTCTTCATTTGGACTTAAGCCTTCAAAAGATTCTGTAATTTCAGGACTTGCATGTAGAAAATGAGGAAGTGAAATGTACACAGGTTTTCCTGAAAACAAGTTTTAACAGACAATCGGGATAAATCATTTTCCTCATTACACATACCTCTCAGAAAAGATTTCCTTGAAAATAAAGCTTTTTAAGTTAAAAAAGAAATGCAAATTTGGCTTTGAATACTAATTGGAGGGTCAGGGTAAGGGAAGATTATAACATCTAATCACTTTTGAACAAAAATAAAGTTTAAACTTCTCCTAGTAACCAGTCAATTGATGTCTGTTGTTCATTGCTTTGGTGTTTATTTTAAATATGCAAAGCTTAGCTGTTGAACACAAAGTTACAACCATATACCTTCATGTTTCAGGCAGTAATATGTCTATGGACTGAGAATTTATTGAAGAGGTTTTTCTCTCTTTAGTCACACTAACTCCAACATGAAGTAGGTGAGCAAAATAAGATAGACTCCAAATTTCGTGTTTGAGTCAATTCTTCTTTCAGAGACATCCTGAAATATACTTATTTTTATTGACCATTTTCTAGGGTAGAAAAAGTTAGAAAAATGTCAGCTGGATAAATTGGGATGCAAAAAGTATTCTGGGAACTATTTTCATTTTACCCTAAATCTAAAAGGAGCACAGGGTTTCTGCACAGCAAAGGAAACCATCAAAAATGAAAAGGCTACCTATGGGATGGGACAAAATATTTGCAAACCACATATCCCGTTAGTGATTAACATCCAAAATATACAAGGCATTCACACAACTCAAAAAAATAAATAATCCAATTTAAAAAATGCATGAAGGACCTAAAGTTATATTATCCAAAGTAGCACGGGGAAATATCAGTATGGTTTTACCTAACAGTAACTAAGTTTTGCAACACTGAAACAACTGGGAGCTTGAAAGCGGTACAAAAATCAGAACAAAAATATCCTACCATCACCCTAACTTTCTGCCCTTATTGCTTTCTCACTTTAAATTTCTAGTGGAAAGGAATCCCGGGTGAAGTTTACATTTTAAAGAATAATGCAAATTATGCCATGGATAGTGACACTGAGAACTTGTACTCACCTTCTTTGCATTTGCTAACATCTAGCACACCATATAAGGTATAGTCTTTGGAGGTAATTGTTTCTGTGCAGAAACAATGGTTGCCTGGATTTTGAAGTGGAGATGCAAAAGCCCTGGATGGAAAAATGAATCTACACACAGGGATTCCTATCAGATCAATTTTGCCTTCAAACACAGCATAGAATGATCTAAACACAGATAAGAAAGAGCTTCATTCTGGGAAACTGAACTTCATTCTGGAGATCCATCTTTTCCTATTTTTAAATTTATATCATTGCTTTAACTTACAAAAATTAGATATAATCTTGTTAGAATTCATGCTTAAATCTTAGGGAAAAAAATCTTGGGAAATTTTAAGGCTTAGCAGAACTGTACTTGAGTATGCGCTATTCTTATCTTTGTTTTCAAAAGCTTCTCAGATTATTTTTTGCTTATGAACTACCAGAGAGTATTTATATTGAAGACATTTCTCATAGTTAGTTTCCTCTATGGACTAAATATTTATATGACTCCCTCAAATCCTTTATTTTTGCCCAATTTAAATGAAATAAACATAAAGTTTCAATCTTCCAAAGCTTAATCCTGGAGAGAAAGGCTGCTCACTTGCTGGGGTCCATGCATGTGGGTGTTTATTGTATGTCTCCTACGCTCCATTGTTTACTACGTGTCCACCATAACCCCTAAGTTTGTTGTCTAAGCTGTGAGTCTGTTTCTGTTTTGTAAATAAATTCATTTGTATCATTTTTTTTTAGATTCTACATATAAGCAATATCACATGGTATTTGTCTTTATCTGTCTGGCTTATTTCACTTAGTATGATATCTCCTAGTCCATCCATGTTGCTGCAAATGTCATTATTTCATACTTTCTAATGGCCGAGTAATATTCCACTGTATATATGTACCACAGCTTCTTTATCCATTCATCTGTCCATGGACATTTAGGTTGCTTCCATGTCTTGGCTATTGTCAACAGCGCTGCAATGAATATTGGGGTTCATGTATCCTTTTGAACCACGTTTTTCTCCGGATATATGCCCAGGAGGGAGATTGCTGGATCATATGGTGGCTTTAATTTTAGTTTCTTAAGGAACCTCCATACTGTTCTCCATTGTGGCTGTACCGGTTTACATTCCAACCAAGAGTGTAGGAAGATTTCCTTTTCTCCACAACCTCCCCAGGCTTTATTTGTGGATTTTTTGATGATGGCCATTCCTATCAGTGTGAAGTGATATCTCATTGTAGTTTTGATTTGCATTTCTCTGATAGTTGATGATGTTGAGCATCTTTTGATGTGCCTCTTGGCCATCTGTTTGTCTTCTTTGGAGAAATGTCTATTTATATCTTCTGCCCAATTTTTGATTGGGTTGTTTGTTTTTTTAATATTTAATGATTTTTTTTTTTTTTTTTTTCTGGTACGCCGTCCTCTCACTGTTGTGGCCTCTCCCGTTGCGGAGCACAGGCTCTGGACGCACAGGCTCAGCAGCCATGGCTCACGGGCCCAGCTGCTCCGTGGCATGTGGGATTTTCCCGGACCGGGGCACGAACCCGTGTCCCCTGCATCGGCAGGTGGACTCTCAACCACTGTGCCACCAGGGAAGCCCTGTTTTTTTGATATTGAGCTGCATGAGCTGTGGAAGATTTTGGACATTAATCCCTTGCTGGTTGCATTGTTTGCAAATATCTTCTCCCATTCTGTGAGTTGTCTTTTCGTTTTGTTTATGGTTTACTTTGCTGGGCAAAAGCTTCTGAGTTCAGTTAGGATTTATTTATTTTTCTTGTGATTTCCATTACTGTAGGAGATGGCTCAGAAAAGATATTGCTGTAATTTACATCAGAGAGTGTTCTGCCTATGTTTTCCTCTGAGAGTTTTATAGTATCTGGTCTTACATTTAGGTCTTTAATCCATTTTGAGTTTATTTTTGTCTATGGTGTTAAAGGATGCTCTAATTTCACTTTTTTTTTAACATGTAGCTGTCCAGTTTTCCCAGCACTATTTATTGAAGATACTGTCTTTTCTCCATTGTGCAGTCCTGCTTCCTTTGTCATAGATTAATTGACCACAGGTCTGTGGGTTTATTTCTGGGCTTTCTAGCCTGTTCCATTGATCTATATTTCTGTTTTTGTGCCAGTACCATACTGTTTTGATGACTGTAGCTTTGTAGTATAGTCTGAAGTCAGGGAGCCTGATCCTCCAGCTTCGTTTTTCTTTCTCAAGATTGCTTTAGCTACTCAGGGTCTTTTGTGTCTCCATACACATTTTGAAATTTTTGTCCTAGTTCTGTGAAAAATGCCATTGGTAATTTGATAGGGATTGCATTGAATCTGTAGATTGCCTTATGTAGTATAGTCATTTTGACAATATTCGTTCTTTGAATACAAGAACATGGTATATCTTTCCATCAGTTTGTGTCATCTTCAATTTCTTTCATCAGCATCTTATAGTTTCAGAGTATAGGTCTTTTGTCTCTTTCAGTAGGTTTATTCCTAGGTATTTTATTCTTTTTTGATGAAATGGTAAATGGTGTTGTTTCCTTAATTTCTCTTTATGATCTTTCCTTGTTAGTGTATACAAATGCAAGAGATTTCTGTGTATTAATTTTGTATCTTGCAACTTTACCAGATTCATTGATGAGCTCTAGTAGTTTTCTGGTAGCATCTTTAGGATTTTTTATGTGTAGTGTCATGTCATCTGCAAACAGTGACAGTTTTACTTCTTCTTTTCCAATTTGGATTCCTTTTATTTATTTTTCTTCTCTGATTGCCATGACTAGGCCTTCCACAACTATGTTGAATAATAGTGGCAAGAGTGGACATCCTTGTCTTGTTCCTGATCTTAGAGGAAATGCATTCATCTTTTCACCATTGAGTATGATGTTAACTATATTTTTGTCATATATAGCCTTTATTATGTTCAGATAGGTGACCTCTATAGCCACTTCCTGGAGAGTTTTTTTTTTTTTTATCATAAGTGGATGTTGAATTTTGTCAAAAGCTTTTTCTGCATATGTTGAGATGATCATATGGTTTTTATTCTTCCATTTGTTAACATGGTGTATCACACAGATTGATTTGCGGATATTGAAAAATCCTTGCATCCCTGGGATAAATCCCACTTTAGCATGTTGTGTTGTCCTTTTAATGTATTGTTGGATTTGGTTTGCTTGTATTTTGTTTAGGAATTTTGTGTCTATGTTCATCAGTGATGTTGGCTTGTAATTTTCTTTTTTTGTGGTGTTTTTGTCTGGTTTTAGTATCAGGTTGATGGTATCCTCATAGAATGAGTTTGGGAGTGTTCCTTCCTCTGCAACTTTCTGAATAGTTTGAGAAGGAGAGGTGTTAACTCTTCTCTAAATGTTTGATAGAATTTGCTTGTGAAGTCATCTGATCCCGGACTTCTGTTTCTTGCAAGTTTTTAATCAGTTCCAATTTCAGTACTTGTGATTGGTCTTTTCATATTTCTATTTCTTTTTGGTGCAGTCTTGGGAGACTGTACCCTTCTAAGAATTTGTCCATTTCTTCCAGATTGTCCAGTTAGTGACATATATTTGCTTGTAGTTGTCTCTTATAATTCTTTATATTTCTGTGGTGTTTGTTGTAAATTTTCTCCTTTTTCACTTCTAATCTTATTGATTTGAGCCCTCTTCCTTTTTTTACTTTATGAGTCTGGCTAAAGGTTTATCAATTTTGTTTACCTTTTCAAAGAACCAACTTTTAGTTTTATTAATCTTTTCTATTGTTTTCTTCATTACTATTTCATTTATTTCTGCTCTGATTTTTATGATTTATTTCCTTCTACTAACTTCAGGTTTTGTTTATTCTTCTTTCTCCAATTGCTTTAGGTGTAAGGTTAGGTTGTTTATTTGACATTTTTCTTGTTTCCTGAGGTAAGATTGTATTGCTATAAACTTCCCTCTTAGAACTGCTTTTGCTGCTTCCCATAGCTTTTGGATTGTCAGGTTTTCATTTTCATTTGTCTCTAGGTATTTTTTTTATTTCCTCTTTGATTTCTTCAGTGATCCATTGGTTGTTTAGTAGCATGTTGTTTAGCCTCAAACTGTGTATTTTTACAGTTTTTTTTTTATTATAGTTGATTTCTAATCTCATAGCACTGTGGCTGGAAAAGATGCTTGATATAATATCAGTTTTCTTAAGCTTACCGAGGCTCATTTTGTGGCCCAGTGTGTGATCAATCCTGGAAAATGTTCCATGTGCACTTGGAACAGTATATTCTGCTGCTTTTGGATGGAATGCTCTCTAAATATCAATTAAGTCCATCTGGTCTAATTTGGCAAAATCACATGTTGCTTTAAAGCCTGTGTTTCCTTTGGTCTTCTTTCTGGATGATCTGTCCATTGATGAATGTGGGGTATTAAAGTCCCCCACTATTATTGTGTTACTGTCAATTTCTCCTTTTATGGCTGTTAGTATTTGCCTTATATATTAGGGTGCTCCTATTTTGGGTGCATATATATTTACAATTGTTTTATCTTTTTGGATTGATCCCTTGATCATTATGTAGTGTCCTTCCTTGTCTCTTGTAACAGTCTTTAACGTCTATTTTGTCTGATATGAGTATTGCTACTCCAGCCTGAAGTGTGTCTCTTGTAGACAGCATATATATGGGTCTTGTTTTTGTATACATTCAGCAAGCCTGTGTCTTTTGGTTGGAGCATTTAATCCATTCACATTTAAGGTAATTATTGATATGTATGTTCCTATGACCATTTTCTTAATTGTTTTGGGTTTGTTTTTGTAGGTCCTTTTCTTCTCTTGTGTTTCCCACTTACAGAAGTTCCTTCAGCATTTGTTGCAAAGCTGGTCTGGTGATGCTGAATTCTCTTAGCTTTTGCTTGTCTGTAAAGCTTTTGATTTCTCTCTTGCATCTGAATGTGAGCCTTGCTGGGTAGAGTATTCTTCGTTGTAGGTTCTTCCCTTTTATCACTTTAAATATGTCATGCCACTCCTTTCTGGCCTGCAGAGAAAGCAGCTGAGAAATCAGCTGAATCAGTTTCTGCTGAGAAATCAGCTGATAATCTTATGGGAGTTACCTTGTATGTTATGTGTTGTTTTCCCCTTGCTGCTTTTAATATTTTTTCTTTGTCTTTAATTTTTGTCAATATGATTACTATGTGTCTCAGTGTGTTCCTCCTTGGGTTTATCCTGCCTTGGACTCTGTGCTTCCTGTACTTGGGTGACTGTTTCCTTTCCCATGTTAGGGAAGTTTCCAGCTATTATCTCTTACAGTAATTTTTTGGGTCCTTTCTCTCTCTCTTCTCCTTCTGAGACCACTATAATGCGAACGTTGGTGTGTTTAATGGTGTCCCAGAGGTCTCTTAGACTGTCTTCATTTCTTTTCATTCTTTTTTCTTTATTCTGTTCTGCAGCAGTGATTTCCACCATTCCGGCTTTCAGCTCACTTACCTGTACTTCTCCCTCAGTTACTCTGCTATTCATTCCATCTAGTGTAGTTTTCACATCGGTTATTGTATTGTTCATCTCTGTTTGTTTGTTCTTTAGTTCTTCTAGTTCTTTGTTAAACATTTCTTGCATCTTCTTTATCTGTGCCTCCATTCTTTTTCCAAGATATTGGATCATGTTCATTGTCACTACTCTGAATTCTTTTTTGGGTAGATTGCCTATCTCCATTTCACTTAGTTGTTCTTCTGGGGTTTTATCTTGTCCCTTCATCTGGGACATACTTCTCTGCCATTTCATTTGTCTAATTTTCTGTGCTTGCAATTTCCATTCTGCAGGATGCAGGATTGTAGTTCTTGCTTCTGCTCTCTGCCCCTTGGTGTATGAGGCTGTCAAAGCAGCTTATGCAGGCTTCCTGGTGGAAGGGTCTTGTTCCTGCCCACTGGTGGGTTGAGCTGGGATTTGTCCCTCTGGTGGGCAGGGCCATGCTCATGAAGACGTCAAGCAGCCTGTCTGCTGATGGTTGCAGCTGTGTTCCTGCCTTCTTCATTGTTTTGCTTGAGGCATCCCAGCACTGGAGCTTACAGACTGTTGGATCAGGTTAGGCCTTGGGGAGGAAATGGCGGCCTCCAGGAGGGTTCATGCCAATGAGTACTCACCAGAATTGCCACTGCCAGTGTCTTTGTTTCCACCATGAGCCACAGCTGCCCCCCACCTCAGCAGGAGGCCCTCCAATACTAACAGGTAGGTCTGGCCCAGAGTCATATGATGTCACTTTTCTGTAGGTCCTGCTTTTTTCTGTAGGTCCTGGTGTACCTGGGACCTTGTGTGTGCCCTCCAAGAGTGGAGCTTCTGTTTCCCCCAGTCCTGTGGAATTCCTGCAATCAAACACCATGGCCCTTCAAAGCCAGATTCTCTGGGGTCTCCTCCTCCCTTTGCCAGACCCCCAGGCTGGGAAGCCTGGCATGGGGCTCAGGACTTTCAATCCTGAGGGAGAACTTCTCTGGTGTTATTATTTTCCAGTTTGTGGGTTGCCCACCTGACAGGTATGGGATTCAGTTTTATAGCAATTGTGCCCCTCCTACTGTCTTGTTGTGGCTTCTTCTTTGTCTGTGGATGTAGGGTATCTTTTTTGGAAGTCTCTAGTGTTTTTTTTGTTTTTTTTTTTTGATGGTGGTTGTTCAGCAGTTAGTTGTGATTTGGGTGTTTTTGAAAGAAGGGGTGAGCTCACGTCCTTCTATCCTGCAATCATACCAGCCAATCAACCCAGAAATTTGTACACATGTAATTTTTAAATCCTCCAGTAGCCACATTTAAAACTGATAAAAATATCAGTTATATTTTATTTAACCCAGTATATCCAAAATAATATCATTTAATGTATAATCAATATAAAAATTAACAAAATCTAAAGATCCAGTGTGTACTTTCTACTTATAGCACATTTCAGTTTGTACCAGTCACATTTCAGGTACTTAATAGTGACAGGTTACTAGCTGCTACCATATTCAACAAGTCTGTATACTATACTATTCAATGGTATTCAATTTTGTATTCAATTTTCCCACTCCTTAAAAATAAATGAAAGTTTAAAAAAAAACAATGGCAAAATCACATGTTGTTAAAACTGTGATTGTGTTTTTCTATCCAATCAGTAGAGTGGCAATTTCCTTACCTTGAGCTTCCTTTACAAGTTCTTTTGGTAAATGTTCTTACTGTCGATTGTGATTCATTCACCTAACCTTATGCTGATTAATGTTTTTTAAATCATTTATTGAAGTTCTCTCACTAAACAGAATTTTATGCAAATAGTTTGAAAATGTATACATCAAAATAAAAAGGGCATTTTTCGAGTTTATTGAACCTCTACAATTGTTAAGATCCGTGGCACACACTGGATATAAGAAGAAATAACTAGATAATTCCTCCATTTACTCCACAAATGAATATCAGTAAAATGAGCCACCACTGAATGTGTTTGTTCAAAACAGTAAGATGGGCATTGTCTACAACTGCCTTCCAACACCTTAGCCATTAAAGGAAAATAATACATCAAAAAGCCTTAAAAATCATCTGAAGTATTATCGAAGATTATGTCATAATGACACCATAAAGTATGTCATAATGACACCATAAAGGTCATGACCGTAAGATAGTGGATACTAGCAGGACTCTTTTTTTAAAAAAATACATTCAAATGTAAATCAATATTTTCATTTTATGTCTCTTTAAGCTTATTAAAGAAGGTATAGGAAGTACTTCTAAATCATGATAAAAATGTTGGAATTTTTCCATTTTATCAGTCTATTTTCCTAGTGCTATAACCAACAGTCTCTCTCACACAGATTCTGTCTGAGTCCCTGGCCTGTCCAAACTACCCCTGCTCCTTGTTTGTTTTACTTCTATTTTCCTCTTAGATACTTTTAACTTCATGCCTGATGCTCATATATTTATATTATGGTCATTAATGAATCCTCCAATTCCTGTTTTAAAACTTCACTACTTCTTAGTTTTGGACAAAGTTTTTAAATACATTTTTTAAACTCATAATAAATACTATTTAAAAGAAGCACAGTATATTTTTCTCTGTATCAAAGGATTGAAGTTTATTCTTAGGAAATTACTAAAGTTAGTGGTATTGGGACACCTTTATTGGTATTGGGACATTATTCACAGAAATGCATCACTTGGAAAGGAATTTCTTCACCCATCCCCATGGCTCAAAGCTCTGCAAATCAATCAATCAGTGGTTTTGCTGTTGTTGTTTTTTTTCCTAGAAGACTGTTAACAAAATTAAACATGCAAAACTCAGCAATACCTTTGTGAAAATGAACATTCCCTGTGTTTCCTTTTTATTCCCTACCTTTTACATAACTTTGTTTTTAACATTTTTCATCTTCATTATATATTTTCCTATAAAGTATTGCCTCACCAGCTTTGTAAACATTATGCTCTGCTTCTGTTGATATTTCTTAGTAGCTGAAAGCTCGCCTCTGATTTTAATTACCTCATTTTGATTCCCCTTGCTTTTTTTTTTTTTTTTTTTTTTTGAGGTATAATGAGTTCATCCTTAATTTTATTGTCTTTGAGAGGCAAATAAGTTGGTCATCTGGATTCCTTTAGCTCTATGTTGACCTGGCTATTTTAATTATATACATTTCTTTTTTATTTTTTTATTTTTTTTATTTTTTTTACTTTTTTATTTTTTATTTTTTTAAACATCTTTATTGGAGCATAATTGCTTTACAATGGTATGTTAGTTTCAGCTTCACAACAAAATGAATCAGTTATATATATACATATGTTCCCATATCTCTTCCTGCTTGCGTCACCCTCCCTCCCACCCTCCCTATCCCACCCCTCCAGGCGGTCACAAAGCACCGAGCTGATCTTCCTGTGCTATGCAGCTGCTTCCCACTAGCTATCTACCTTACGTTTGGTAGTGTATACATGTCCATGCCTCTTTATTGCTTTGTCACCGTTTACCCTTCCCCCTCCCCATAGCCTCAAGTCCATTCTCTAGTAAGTCTGTGTCTTTATTCCTGTTTCACCCCTAGGTTTTTCATGACATTTTTTTTTTTCTTAAATTCCATATATATGTGTTAGCATACGGTATTTGTCTCTCTCTTTCTGACTTACTTCACTCTGTATGACAGACTCTAGGTCTATCCACCTCATTACAAATAGCTCAATTTCGTCTCTTTTTATGGCTGAGTAATATTCCATTGTATATATGTGCCACATCTTCTTTATCCATTCATCCGATGATGGACACTTAGGTTGTTTCCATCTCTGGGCTATTGTAAATAGAGCTGCAATGAACATTTTGGTACATGACTCTTTTTGAATTATGGTTTTCTCAGGGTATATGCCCAGTAGTGGGATTGCTGGGTCATATGGTAGTTCTATTTGTAGCTTTTTAAGGAACCTCCATACTGTTCTCCACAGTGGCTGTATCAATTTACATTCCCACCAACAGTGTAAGAGGGTTCCCTTTTCTCCACACCCTCTCCAGCATTTATTGTTTCTAGATTTTTTGATGATGGCCATTCTGACTGGTGTGAGATGATATCTCATTGTAGTTTTGATTTGCATTTCTCTAATGATTAGTGATGTTGAGCATTCTTTCATGTGTTTGTTGGCACTCTGTATATCTTCTTTGGAGAAATGTCTATTTAGGTCTTCTGCCCATTTTTGGATTGGGTTGTTTGTTCTTTCGTTATTAAGCTGCATGAGCTGCTTATAAATTTTGGAGATCCCCTTGCTTTTTAAACCTTAATTCTTAAACTAATAGGCACATGTGTACTTTGCTTTTCTTCAAGGAGAATAATAAGTTGGATCTAACTATACTTTAAATCTAAGTTCATAGCACCTTCTTTCTTTCCAACTCTAATTCAGAATGTTCATTTGTGCATACATTTTTCATGGTTAGTACCTTGGTTAGTACGTATGTAACCTTGTTTTTGTTGCTTCTGTTGTTCTTTTCTCTGTAATTCTGATCATCTTATTCAAAATAGATAGCTCTACTTGGAAATTCACTGATTCTACTTCATATTGAAACCTCCCCTTGGATGTATGTTTACCTTTTGTAATTATATTGATTTTTAAATTCTTTCAGTTTTAAATTATTATCTATACAGTATATACAAAACATGTGAACAGTAACTACTACTCTAAGTTTTTCTAACCCCTTACTTCTCCGGCCAGGAAGGCAGTTTATTAAGTAAAGGTTTTACAAAGCAAACATTTCCCTAGGAATGCAGTAAAGGTTTATCCTCAGTGGTTAGTCTTGAGAAATTCAGTCACATTAGACAGACATTTACTAAGCCTGTATAAGAACAGAGATTCTGAATTATGTTGTAGGGATATAAAGACAGGTAAATGCATACCCCTCCAGAACATTGTAGGTACGATGGTGGATTTATGGGAGAAAGGAGGTGATTTCACTGTGATTATTACCACAAAAGAAATGCCCTTACCTGTACCATTAATCATGTCACAATCACTTGCCCACTAAGAGACATGCCTTAGGAATAAAAAATAAAATAAAAAAGGAAATGAACATTGTCATTCCAAGAACACCATATCACATTACCATGTCTATTATAATTCAGTACTTCTGCTAAAATAATAAATATTGATTAGACTAGATGTGACAAATGCTAAGTTTAAGAAATATTCTAAATCATTTGGTCTATGTTTTGTTTGAAGTTTTCATCTTGTTGAGATAAATGAAGTGCCTGTTACCATTAAGTGGCCAGATTATACAATAAAAACTGCCAAATGTTGTTAGTTAGAAACAATTTGGAGCAGCCAGAGTTCTTCAAAAAATGTTGAGAAATATTTATCCGAAATTTAGATCTCTTCTTAGGTTAAGTTTTTTTTGTTGCAATGGGAGAAGTGGATTGTATCATAGTATGTTGAGTGTTCAACTGAATAGGAGGAAAATATTAAGTGGATAACTGATGCAAACTCAGTATGAGGGAGAAGAGGGCAGTGTGGAGGAGGACAGAAAGAAGCAGATGTTTGATCAATAGCTATTGGAAACATGCAGATAATCAATTTATACTTTTCCCCTCTTTTAACTCTTGCATGAACTGACATTAAAGTAGGACAAAGTTTATTAATTTATACTTTGGTATCTACTTAAGATGTTTGTATTGTTTCCTGGTATATATACATATAACAGTAGAGATAGTTTGCCACTTTTTGATGATGGAAAACAGGTTTTTCAAACTCCTAACATACCATCCAGTAAGATGTCAAGGCAAGCTGTTGCTTCTTTTTTAAACAGAGTAAGCTACTAATCATGCTCAGTCTTGCCATGGTCAGTTAAATTAACCTTATTATAATCTTAAACTCATGTGAAATTCTTACTCCAATTAGGAGCATATAGTAACTCTCCTCAAAACCTCTCTGTGATATTGAAATGGAAGAGATGCTCACTTTCGTCAGTATACAAACATTATGTGATATCCCCTAAAATGAGCATTTAGAAGTGTTTGTTTTCCTCCATTAGACTTTTCTATAAAAAAAATGTGACTATGGACTCTGTAGAAGAAAAAGGGTTACATGAGTTAGTATTTAACTGTTTTATGCAAATTTTAGATAGGAACTCAGTGTGAGGTAATGGTTACTTAATTAATAAAAAGATTTCATCTCTTTTGATTTTGATTACTTTATTCTTCATCAAGAAATCACTGATGTAAAACTCATTTTAACTTTGAGGAGAAAAGGCTTTTTCTTGATATTTATTGGGATTCTTCCTATTTTAGACATATGAATTAGGTATCTCCAGATAAACAGTCAGGAGCTAGGGAAAAGTAGGAAATCATGGCTATATGAACATATCTCATTCTACTGCTACTTCACAGGAGGCGTGCTCTCTATCAAGTTTAATATGTCAATGTTAGAGCAGGACATAGTAATTCCATTTTCATATTGATAAAGTTTTAAAAAGCTGAGTTATCAATATATAAAATTATTTCAAGAAAAATTTGAAGGGGAAAGTCATGAAAGCATTGGCATGGATTCATTTAGCTTCCATCTTTATAGACATATTTAGTCATGTCCCTGGAATGAACAATTTTTATATTTCATGCTCAGTAAAGAAATAAAACAACAGTAAGATGTATTTTCCTACCTGTTGGATGATAAGTTGACATTTTGACTTTCTTCCTTTTCATTTGCAGTTATGTAATTGTATGAGTGCACAATAACGCTGGTTATGCAGCAGAGATGGAAGTAGTCCCTTTAGATTTCTTTATGTAAGAGACCCTGTGCATAAAGGTCAACCCTCAAGTGGGGCTGATACTCAGCACCTATGCACTAGTAGGACCGGTTGTCGCAACTAAAGGGTTAACGCCTGGCAGAACGGGAGTTTCTAGGACTGAGATACAGGCAGATCTGTTCCATAGGTTGGTGCCTGTGCCTTACCAGTTGTTAAACAAGTTTCTTGCCTGCCTTAGAGTATCCTAGTGACACACACACACTTTGTGTGAATACTTACTTTATGCCTTTAAATGTGTCAATTATGGCAATATGGCTTATGTAGTCTTTTCCATTGAAAACTTTATAAACTCCATCTGAAGTGTTGTGGTCTGAAAAGATATGTACAAGAAAAAATTACTTCTAGAGCAAGCCGTATTTTCCAAGTTATAAAATATGTAATTAACTCACTTTTGCATTTCTCAAACACTGGTTGTTCATAATTATTTTATGTGATTTGAAATATATATGCAATAAAGTTTTAAAATTATTGGTCTTTCACATTTTAAAAAGACAGAATGTAAAAGGTGCCTAGAAATAGCTGTAGATGCTGAGACAAAGGTAGAAAATAAATATCAGAAACTGACGTGATCGAACTCCAGCACTCTTTGTTGTAATTAAGCCAGAAAGGCCATTGTGATCACTACTCCTATTATATTGAGATGAGAGGATAGTGAACAAAACCTACGAGAACAATGACAGATTTCTAGAAGTTTTCTCAATGTTATGATCTCTAATAAGTGGTTACTAAAGATTAGGTACATAGAATTAAAAACAGAATTAGCCAAGGAAAGAAGAGTATTTGAGTTAAATAATAGTAACTGAATTAATTATTCCTCAAGGCTTTCTATACTTATATTTAATTGATATATAAGCTTGCAATCCTAAAAACCATCTAAAATATAATAACAGCAATGAATTAGAAAATATAACAAATATCTCATATAGTGACAAGTGAAATCATACTCAGTTTTTCAGTTCAGTAGTCATCTTGTTCTATTCGTGACTCATAATGTTAAGCTATAACTAAATACATCACCAAGTTCACATTTTTAAAAATCTCCTGCCATTTCATGACATTTGTAGATTACTAGGAGTTCATATCAACTAATTTTATGAACATATGACATTGCTGAGTTATCATTCTCATGTAAATTTTGAGTAACTTTTAAGTTTACATTAAAACAAATTTGTAAGAGGTCTAGAGAAGGAGGAATGATATGATAAATACATTTAACACAAATATATGGCATTAAGCTTGATTATTTATAGATAGGAAATCAAAGCCAAAACTGTATTCAAAGCCTTACCAGCTTACCATCTAATTTTAGACAATTTATGTATTTGTCAAAGAATGGAAACTTGATTAAATGTCAGCTTCTTAATTTTAATTGTTAAATTCAGATACGTAAATTTTCCCAACTAGTATAGCTGAGTTCATGTGAGATAGAGACTTTTAAGTAATTAGAATATGTATTCCCAGATCAGAAATACACACTAAATAATAAAATTATGAATTGCCAATGCCACCATATTTATCCAGTTAAAGTCTAACAATATCGACATTCATATTTGGTACTCACAGGATAAAACACACCAACTGTAGTAGTAATAGGGTGTGGAATCGAGCTCAAGAATGGATCCTTATAGCCCCGCAATAGTTCTTTCAAACTTCTCTTTTGAAACATAGAAGAGCTTGATCTTTTGATAAGTAAATTGAGTACTCCTTGAATAAATACATTTGGATAGAGATGGGGTGCAGTCTCCAAAAATGAAATCACGGTTTAAGACACCAATTGCAGTATCAGACTTTTAACAAATAAATGGAAAATACTAGAATTTAGCTTAATAAAAGAAAGGGCCATAATTCAAAATAATGCCATAAGAACACATTGTCATAAAAATGACAAAATAAATGATATCTAATGATAGCTCTAATCATGAGATTAATTACAGTGGATTCTAGAGTATTTCAAAACCAGTAATTTCGCTGTTTGTCTACTCGCTGCTACAGCCAGATTGAGAACAGTGAAAGTGTCATTCTCGTTTCCAACTGACAGTGAGGGTTCAAAGATGGTACCATTGGGCTGCCGAAAAGAGACTGTGTGGGTCTCGGAGTCCCACGTTATATTTTCCTTGGCTAGATAACAAACTCTGAAAAACAAAAGTAAATAAAATTCAAAATAATTGTTGCAAGTGAACATTAAGTCTCAAATGCTGTTTATTCATGCAACAAATAATTTTTGAGTGCATAGACTATGTCAGAAATTAGGCTAAACAAGTAGGTTAAAATGATCAGTAGGCCAATGCTGAGCCTCTAGCAAAGTTGAGAAGAGGAATCTTAGATGTGCATAGCAGAGGAGAGGGAATACGTGTTATTATAGTGGGTTACACAGATTCTGTGGGAAAACACAGAACAGGAACAAACCCAGGCTTGGGTTGGTTGTGGTGGGGATAAGGGACAAGATAGACTGGGATTGACATGTATGCATTATTGATACTATGTATAAAATAGACAACTGATAGGAACTTACTGTACAGCACAAGGAACTCTACCTAATGCACTGTGGTAACCTAAATGGGAGGGAAGTCCAAAAGGGAGGGTATCTGTATGTGCATGGCTGGTTCATTTTGTTGTGCAGTGGAGGCTAACACAGCATTGTAAAGCAGCCATACTCCAATAAAAATTAAAAAAAAAAGATACAATTCCACATAAGTGGCCTGAATGACAAAGAGAAGTTTAGTTGGGTAAAATAGCGTAGAAAATAGCATGTATTAGGTAAGAAGTAGGAACCAGGTGTAATTTTAGAAATGCAGATGTTTCAATATAGTTGGTTTAAGGAGTAAGGAGAGTGGTGGAAATAAAGTGACTGTAATAGGCAACATCTGGAACGTAAAAGGGTTGCATCCCATACTTAAATGTTTAGCTTTTATCCTGAGAGTCAGGAGGAGACAGCAGAGAGGTTTAAACAGGGGAACAGTAAGAGCACGTTTTCTTATATTAGAAAGACTGTTCAAAGTGCACAGACTTTCCTGTACTGGCTTTTCCATAATTTCCAGTATTTTAATGAGAATTAAAGATAGCTAATGGAATACAATTTCCACTTTGGAGATCAGTTCATCTCCATCCCTGCCCCATATACTGTATACTCATTAGTTCTAAGCTCCTGGAAAATACCAACTACTTTTTAGGAATGAGGTGAAGGGTGATTATTATGGAAAAAAATCTTTTGCAAGTACAAGATATTTACTGAGATGAAATAGGGTATTCATTGCTCTATCATATATTTGAATGTCTGCTTTGTGAGGCTACAGTAGATATCTGTTGTTATCTAGCGAAGGTAAAGACTGAAAAAACATGAAACTGAAGTGTAAAAACCAAAGCAAACCAAAGAAAACCTGACCTGATTTCAATCAGTTATAATAAAAAAGTAAATTCCTATAGGATAGGTATTATGTGTGTTTTGTATCCCCAAGCACTGTCTGGTATATGGTAAATATTTTTGAATAAATAAATTAATTGTTCATATTCTTTAAAAAGGGAATTCACAAAAAGATAGAAATATCTTATTTCTAATATAATTTCATCAAAGCTTTATTATTTACTATTATTGGAGTACTGTAGACATACAAAGAATATAAAAATCTGAAACAGCAACCAGGACAGTCTATTAGTAGTCAGTTACTCTTTTCTCTTAGATAATTGTATTTTAAACTTAGGTTACATATTATTAACATTTAAAATTAAAATACTGTAATTTTCAGGAAGATTGATATATATGTAGTAGTTGAAATAATAGCAAAAATAATTGTGACCCAAATTCTAGTTTACTTGGTTGTACTTACAACGCTATACCAGTAGATGGCCCTCACTAAGGGAAAAATCCTTCAAACTGAGGCCTGTGCTTAGAATGTACTTTTAAAGAGAGAACATCATCACTCAATTTTTGGTTTAAAAATGAGAATATATACAGCTTTTAGAAAGTGTTGGTTAATAAGGTCAAAGGGAGGAATTTGCCTCAGATTTAGCCCAGTATTGCTTTCTATGCACGCCTGTCAAAGCAAAGTAACTTAAATTATTATTATTTTTTATGTTGGATCTGAGAATATTCTGAAGGAGGTACCAGGCCTTCACAGAAATGGTCTAGGTTGGAATATATATCATTAAGATCTCAATCCAGGCAATTTTATGCTTTGACCCATGTCACATCTTGTCAATCAAAGTTTCATCAAGCTCACTTTAGCAGCCAAAAGCCAAATAAGCCTGTGGTTCTGTTTGAGGAGAGACATCCTCCTCCACTTAGAATTTCAACTGAGTTCAGGGTGTAACTGATGGAGAGGCAGGATCACCTCAACACGTGGAAGACTCTCAAACTATTAACTTTTTCTGAAAAGTAAACAGTCGTTTTCCCATTATTTAAGGCATCCAAGCAGACACTAAGGACTCTGTTTGGTTGACATCATGAGAGAAGATGACTCATAGTTGATCATAATTTCCTTTAACATTGTCATGTAAATAGGAGTTTATTGTTTATGTACTTTAGCTGCAAGTCCAACTTCTCTAACCCTCAGTTCATTGCTTCTCCAAGTAAATCAATTATATCTAACCCACCCTGCTTTTATCCCAGATAGAGATAGGTTAAAGCCTCTAAGAATACAATTTATATAACCTATCAAGCAAGACTAGGACAGGATTCAATATTATGTTTATGTTTTCCCATACTCCAATTAATATCCTTAAAGGTAAAATCATAACCCCTCCAAACAAACAAAAAATTAAACAAAAACTGTGATGAGTTCTCAAATTCTAGAAACTATTCTCTTTTCTTGCATGTGGTCAGTTCACAGAGTTGTGATTTTTAAACAGTTATGCCTAGATTCTTATTAGGTCATATGTGAATTCTAGATTTTCATAGGTACACATCGTAGCTAAAACATTTTTTGAACAAGATATTCATATAGGCTTTTGATAATGACATAGAACTATAAGACCCTGAAAAAATAAAAATATTTTTGAAGGTAAGATTTTTTTCTGTAACAATGAAAACCAAGTCTTCTTTGACAGAGTTGTGAATAGTCGCAGACCTGTGCCTGAAGACAAGGAGATGTGGGGATAATTACTAGAACAGAATAGGTACCAAGGTGCTCTGCAGCTTATATATCATGTGCTGCGGCAGCAGGCATCACCCTTCCAACTACTGTTATTTCATTATATTTGAGTGTGAGTTGTCAATCTAGAAACATATTAATGCATGGAGAAGAAAGGAATTATATAATTGTAGAATATCTGAAACAGATAAGAAAGTTAAACTACGAATTAGAAGAAACCATTATAAATATGAAATTTTGTAATAATGCTTGATCATAGTGTATAACTAGTTGTAATTATTCTTGAGGAAAAAATCACACATTTGTATAACAAATGATATAGCAGGACTTAACTCTGTTCCCATATGGGCACCATAAATGTATTCCTAATCCTTGGTTAGGTTTAGTGTTTTTAGCACCTCAATCTTTCCTTTCCTTACTTTGATAGTTAGAAAAGACACATAGTCTAAAATTTAGATAGAAGAAAATGTACTCAACAGTCTAAGAGATATCAGTCCTAAGTTTGTATGAATATGGTAAATCACTTCAAATCCCCTGGTATCAGTTTTTTAAATTTACAATTGAAAAGTTCTGGCTAATTATTTTCCCTTAGTTCTTATAGTTTAAGAATGAGTTCAAAAGTCTATTAAACTGTTAAGGCATGTAAGATAAAGGTATAGCTTATTTAGTCTCAGTACTGAAGAAAATATAAGAATGAAACTATTGAATAAATACAAATACCCTTAAGACCTGGAAAATAGTTTGAATAGAAGTCCTTAGCAGGTATTGTAGTTAGGTAGAATCAGTTTAATGCTGCGGTTCTCAGAACTGAGTGTGTATTGAAATCCCCCAGAGTATTTGTAAAACTCATTGCTGAGCTCCAAAGCAAGAGTCTCTGATTCATTTGGTCTAAGGTGGGGCCTGAGAATTTGCATTTCTACTTAGTTCCCAGGAGATGCTGATGTGGCTGGTTCAGGAGCCACCCTTGGAGAACCACTCATATAACCTACGCTTTCAATTTTAGGATTTTAAAGTGCTCTGGTTGTAAAATTGTGATAGATTTTTTTCTATTTAGCATGCATATTTTAGACTTGTTGAGAATATATGCCACAAGTGTAAAACTCCTGTAACTTCCTAAATGTAGGGCAGTTAATTGATGCTGGTAAATTCATAATAAAATATATATTTCTTATCATCATTAAATCCTTAGATTAGGGTTTTATATAGGCAGAAACAAAAATTTCAGTGTATATTAATGGCAAGAAAATAACAAGTATATTCCAATACAATGGCAGTTGTCAAGTGGAAGCTTTTTCAGAAATACATATGGTCAAGGAAAGAGTGCCACTTATTATGGGGACTCACTCACCTGTACGTGTAAGGACCTCTTTGCTTAACTTTAATTTTGCTGCTGTTCACTGCCACTCCCTCTGGATTCTGCACATCGAAGATTCAGAACTATCTGTAAACTTCTGTGCCTGTTTTAACCCAGTTTTTAAAAGCAATTGTACCTTCATCAAGGACAGCTTCCTATGAAAAAGAAAACAAGTTTGGGTTATTTCTTTGTAGTAGGTACGGGCACTTGTTGGAGTTTAAAACCTTTAATTATTCAATAAAAGGACTAAGCTCAAGTATCTTGCTCATGAGAACCTTTGTAACCTGCCATATGTTTGCAACAGAAATGTTTTCAACAAATTATGATAGCAATCTCTTTTAGTTAATCTTTTACAAAGAGAATCTGTGTGTAATATTGCAGACATGTCTGTTGATTGTAAGGCCAACTGTTGGCAAGCTTTAGAGTGACTTTATGTGAGAGTTCACAATTTACTAAGGAAATTTTATTAAACCTTTTCCAAAAAGTTCTTATCAGGTTGAACATTAACTTCTGCCCTCGGTGAGTTGGACTGAGAAGGCAAAACAGAAAAACAGAGAAAAATCTAGTGGTATTAGAAGCTTTTTCTCTTTCTTCAAAAGTTGGATGCTTCAGGGGGACGTCACTTAACATTTGTTAGATTAAGAAAAATACAAATTTGACTTTTCTCCTTCAAAATCCTGCTCATTGTGGCTTCCCTAATTCTCAATATATTTACAGCAACCTGTTAGTACATGTTTCCAAAAATTACAACAGTCTAATTCAGTACAATTAAGTTACTACTTTTTAGATAAAAGGATGAAGGAAAATTTCCTTTTATTCTTTTGTGAAATCCATTAAAATAATTCATGCCCCTTGTATTAATGATAGACAAACAAAAAAATACCAATGACAGAATCAGAAAACCCTACATTAGAAATCTCTCCTGTGCTTCAGGAGCTGGGACTGAGTGGAAAGTCACCAAACCCCTTGGGTCAATTTCAGTATCTGTAAAACGAGGGAATTATCATAGATGCTCTCCTGGATTCCTCCCAAGGCTTTCACTCTCTGGGCAGGAAGCCTCTGGAGCTCTAGTAGCTAATGCAGACAAAGGTGACTTTGTAACAGGCAGTGTTTCCAATAAGTACCTTGGGAGGGATGCCCAGGTATAAAGTTCCAACTTACCTTAGCGCTAGAAGAAGAGGGAGGAAAGTATTTCACACAAAATGAACCTAATCAGACCCATGAATACAGGGACAATCTGATTTCTTTGTTTCCTTCACCTGCAAGCATCAATTCATAGAATGATGGATCAGGAAAGGACATTGGACATTAGCACATTTTCTAGGAGAGCGTGCTGAGGCTCTGAGAAACCAGGTGTCTGGCCCAAGGTAACCAGGCAAATACCTAGAAGTAGAATCATGATGAGGATCCTAGTCTCTGACCCTTAGGCTGGTCCTCTTTTACACTGTGTTTTTACTAATTTTTTTGTTTCTGTCATCTCTGCACTTAGTTGGTAGAACTCAAATTGAGTTAGCTGTCTTCAGGATACTTTACTTATTGCTTAATGTAGAAAATAAGGGGAATCCTTAGAGAAGAACAGGGCATTGGGTATAATGCCTTTACGAAACCCTGTGCTGTTGCCATCCTTTTACACTGGGTACATTGGAGCTGCTAAAGCAATGTGAGACCTTCTTAATTTTTACAAGCAATTGTCCTTGGAAATCTTTTTATTTGCTCCTAAAATGTCTTATTTCCATAGCAAGCCCAAAATTAAGACAGAATTGCACATAGATAAAGTATTATTGCTATTCCTCTAAATGTAAAGATGTTTACCCTAAATGATCAGAGTGTTATAGCTGAAATCTATATGGAAGCTGAAAGCTATGTTAATTTATCCATTTCAAGAGACTTTATGAGGAGAAAACACACATGAGCATACACACATACACATGATTACTCTCACACTATAGAATCTTAAGGACTAATACAATATTAAGTGTTTATCATGTACCTCTGAAGGTACATATTTATTTCAGTTTTTAATGAGAGGAACACAGTATATGTTTATATTGAAAAGGCACTGTGACAGAATGTACTTGGCAGGACAGAAAACTCCCTAACTATCATGCTTGTGCATTTAATATCAAAAGGCATCATAAGTGTATCATGTTTTTTCTTCTAAATGCCATGAATCATTTTGCCTTGTTTGTTCATCTGGAGACATAGATAGATAGATAGATAGATAGATAGATAGATAGATTTTTTTTTTTAAATGGGAAAGTTGAAACACAAAGAGTTGAAATCAGTGCATGAATTATCAGCTGTTAGAGATAGGGTCATCTAACCCCATCCATTTTTTTACAGATTGAATTGGGTCCTAGAGAAACAGATGTCTGATTCAGTGTTGTATGACAATTTAGTAGTAGGTAATGGAGAATCAGGCCTTTTACTCCAATCTTGTGTAGTTTCCATAATACCATGATTTGTTCAGAGACAAAGAAAAAAATATTGAAGCAGTCAGAACAGAAATAAATTTCTTCTGATCGTAACACTACCGTATGTATTAGAAAATTGTATTGGCCTACTTGAGTACTAAGACTAATTTTATCTCCAGTTCCTTTAGTTTTAAAAGGAGGAAAAGTTTTTATGTCCTTTGTGAATTTAAGAGGCCTTGATTTTAAATTGACCTTGGGCTATCTGGTCTATTTTGCACATCTTTCACTAAATTTGAAGTACAAAGGTGATAAATATGTGTACAGAAAAAGTAATATAATTTAAGATCCTCTCACTTGCCTGAGAAGTACATCAGTTTGTGTCCCTGACTTTAAATGTTCAGATTATCCAGCCCTAGTAATAACAGGATTCCAGCCTGATGACTCTTACATGGCATGGTCTGCAGCTGCATTGAAAGCCATTTACCTTGAAACTTCTCTTTGCTACATTAATTTGAAAGCAGATGTTTGGGAGAATAGTATCTTCTATCTAGTCACATGGTCACTTCATTATTGCTGTTACAGGAAAACAGTACTCATCAACATGATGGTCAACTTTAGTGTAACTACTAAATTTAATATCTTCTTATGCGTGAAGTGTATAGAATACATTTGTAAATATATATATATATCCCATTTCTCAAGGCTCTTATAGAGTTCCAAGAAACAGAATCATACACAGCAGATTTTAATCTTTGAGTAGATTTCCTTGTCCTAGTCCCAGCCTGATCAAATACATTGGCTTCTTTACTCAAAGCCTAGAGTGAAGTGGTTAACAATGAAACTAGTTGCTATGAGTTTGATCCCCAATTTGGTCACATGTTGACCATTTAAACTTGGGCAGGTTATTTAATTTCTTGGTACCTCTTTTTTCTTATCTGTACAATGGGTATAATTAAAATATTAATATTAGGTTGAACTGTATAAAATTAGTATTTTTGAAAGTCAAAATAAGCAGATTATGGAGTAATTAAATATTTATCCTCATAGGTTGTTATAAGAATTAATAAATGTGAGCACTGAGAATAGTGTTAGCATATAATAAGCATTCAATAAACATTGGCTACTATTATTATACAAATTCTATCCACCCTTTCTAGGGAGAACGCTCATCTCATTTACTTCCCAGATTGCTTTCACTACTTTGTTCTTAACATTACTGTCTAAACCAGTCCTGTGGAAATAGCTCATGTAAAATCTTATGACACTTCTTTTTCTGTCATTTAATCATTTTAATATTTACTCACCATCTAGTGAAATCAAAACTTCCTTAAAAAAGTAGAAACATACTGAAAACAGTATTCATCCTCTCCTCTCACTACTAAAATTTGTTCTGATCTGGACCAATTACAAGCAGTTTTCCCATGTTCAAAAAATTTTCTCGTGTGTGAATTATGTATATGTATGTCTGTGCATGTTGAGAGAAAGAAATCTTTAATTCCCTTCTTTGTCCTTTTTCTGAAGTCCTTTGGTAGTTTCTACTTTCCACATTCGTGATAGCTCATACCATTGACTTTTAGTCTATCTAGCAAGATTGCATAAACCTGCTGGGTCCATACAACTCTAGTAGGAATCATAGTCTAAAATACTGGTAAAGAAATTTTCACATACAATGCATAAAAAGCACAAAGTCCCTAAAAAAACATTCCTTGGAAATAAAGAGTAAAGAAATACATATATATATATATATATATGAAGTAAAATATATGAAGTAAAATATATGGACCATTTTAGGCTATTCCAACTGCCAGTGTCAAGGTGCCATCTTTTAGAATGAGAGGGCATCATAGAGTCCCAACTCTATACTTTAAAAATTAGATAACAACATGAGATGATTTTCTGATCTTTTAAAATTAAGCAATTTAATTCTTCTTTTTTAATGGCACATTTATACAGGTAATAACGTTCTCAGTTTGGTATTAGTCCATAAAATGAAGCAAGTAATCTGCAATGATTTCAGTGGTAAACAAAATCTGCTCAGTACTGAAACTTGTATACATTTGTAAAAATAACAGCAGTAACCCAAGTGCTGCTGAGGCAGGGGTAAGACACTTTGCTCTCTGGGATTACACATAACTCAGAGATGTGTGCTAATTTCTCAGTCCTTTGTCTCTACATTCAAACTCTTTAGAAAGCAAATCTACTGTTTAGTTTTATCTGTAATCTCTATAGTAAAGATTAAATCTGAGCTCTGATCTTTGATATATACACTGATGTTCATATCAAATCACTTATAAAACCTCTCTCTTTTTCTCCTAAGGTATACAGTTCTATCAATAACTCAGTTGGACATTTTGCAGTTTGTTCTTTTTACTCCTCTCTCTCCCTGTTTAGTCCCTCTATCCCACTGCATCCCATCACCCATCAGTTCTATGTACTCCATCACACTAGACCAGAGTGCCTTTTGTTATGTGAAGACTGTGCAAAGATCTTTCTAAAGGGAGTCTTAAATTCTCCTTGAAAGTGGTCATGTCCTATATTGGTGTTATCGCGTTTTTGGTCTCCTCACTTTCCAACACTTTCTATTGTAGAATTACAGAGTACAAAGCTGTGTAAATCAGCAAGTCCCTCGTTTCATATTGCTTAGGTTTGGAAACTGACTCGTCCTCTTTTTGGCTAGGTGAGTTGGCAAGTTGATTTAAGGTCTTGTGACTGTAAAATAATAGTACCTTCTCATAGATACTTGTGAAGATTAAATGAATTAGTATATATGCAGCTCTTAGTAACACTAAATAACACTAAATTAATTATTTAGTATATAGTATATTGGTATATAGTATATTTGATATCAATCTCTAAATGCAGATTTTGTTATATCTAACCCCTACCAGAAAGCATACACCAACTACTATTGTCTATCATGTCATTAATTAAAGTCTTCTGTGTAATGTTCAAAACTACCTAAATCTTACCACATGTTGTCTTTCTAATCATCTCTCTTGTTAATCCTGTATTTCTGGCACATTTTCTACATTGTTCCTTCCCTCATCACATTTAGTTGCATTTCCACAACTTTATCCATCGTATTAACCAGTTCTTTGACACTTTTCCTGCAGTCTACTTTGGACACTCAAAGTTTTATTCTTCAAAATGCAAGTCAAGTCTCTCCTTCTTCCTGAAGTTATTGAGTACTCTGAGAAAATTCTCTTTCTAAATAACATTTATTTTTCCATATTCTATACTTTAGAATTCAATTATAGAGTTTCATAGGTCTCTATATGTTTTTACAATTTGCTTTTCCCCAGTTAAAACTTATATTTCTTGAGATAAATATTTATTTTATTCTCTCTTAGCCTCTATACGAAAGCAAATTTCTGATGTCTGAAAACTCTTATTTCCTCAGGATTAGCCATTGTGAATTTAGAGATAAGTATTAAACAATTAAAATAGTTGCTAGCACCTCTCCTGCCATCTAACAGAATCTATATGTATAATATTGTTTAATAATAATAAAAAAATATAGTTGTTCACTATTCAGCTATTGATCATCAATTATGTATCAGAAAAAAATAGTCTTAATGTAAAATGCTATGCACTGGAAGATTGTTGTGACTTTTCTATTCTGAAAACTTTTCCATAATATAAGTTATAGTCTGTGTGTTAGAACTGACCCTGTTCTCTCTACACAGAAAATTCAGAAGGGAAGCACAGTTTATAGAATAAGAAGTGTGTTGAGCAATGACAATTCTCTGTCACACCATTAGATAACCGTCACCTCACCATCACCTGTATGTCTCTGTTGAACTGTATAAAAAATGGTATCAAGAAATCTGGCAATTCCAAGGAAGGAGATGGCATTCAACTTATAATATTTTTTTCAATTAAATGTGTGCAGTTGAAGATAGGCAATCTGTTAGTAACAGAAAAGATAGAAATTACTATATTATTACTAAGCCAATATAGCAGGCAAGTATAGAAAGTGTACCTTAAAATGTCCTATTTTTCTGTCTTTTATACTGAGACAACAGCTGTAATGGTACAATGAGACAATTTATTTAAACTGTAAAACATAAGCATTTTAGCTAAGCAACAAAAACAAAGCATTGGAAAATAATAACTTCTTGTCCTAAGAAACTTGATTTGAAATTAAATCTACATATTTATTTGTCAAACATGGATGAGACAGATAATGGTCTTAGCAGGAACAGAAATTGCAGTGTGAGTTGGTAGTCTAGCCCATTTTATGAACCAGTTCTTGTTCTCCAGTGTGCACTGTGCTTACTAACATCTAGACCATTGACATCTGAACCACGCTGAGAGCTGAGGCAAGCACTCAGATATGTTTTATTTGGCCAGCATTAGGTTTAGAAAATGAACACACATGCCTTTAGGCAGGGCACACACTTTTAAATTCCAGTAGTCCCTCTCTTCACTTTATCTTATTCTTGGCATCTTCAAAATTTTTTGTTAAGTTTGTCTTCAAACCCTTGAAGCCACTTGAAATTTGAATTTTCCATCCCTGGTTTAGGACTTCAGCAGATCTGCCACTCCTTATCCTAGTTTTCTGTCTCTTTATCAATTAAAGTTGGTGAGTGTGAAGCTGAATTAGAAACAACTAGGATTGAGATAAATTTTGGCTTGTTGTGCAAAGTCTATATACCAAGTCATTTTATTTTTAGTTAAAACTATAGTCAACTTATTATGCATATACTGGGGTATGTCCTATATATCATTTCTGAAAATATTTTTTAAGAGTCAAGTATAAAACTTCATCAATAGGAAATATCAATATTTATAAGACAATCATATATTATTACACATATTTTAAAAAGCAGTTTAGCAAACAAAAAATTATTTTTTACCAGTTTTGCCAAATATTCCTATATCAGTATTAAACACAATTATGTTTAAGTTATGTATAAGAAATATCATTTTACTTTTCTGAATATTAACCAGAGTGCAACTACTTCTGTAAATATACTCTCACAAAATACAGTTACTTATTTCTTATTCAAAAGCATATCAATATATGGTTTGGACATAATTAAAAGCAATTAATAATAAGCAGTTAAGGAATACAAAAAATAACTAGATTAAAATATAATATCAAAAAGTCATCATGAGAGGAGGAGAATACAAAAGCAGGTTTTTAAAAATGCATTTGAAATTGAGATCAACAACTTAAAACAGTCATACATGTATATATACACTGCTATACAAAAACCACATGGTAACCACAAATCAAAAGTCTATAATACATATACACACAAAAAAGAAAACAGAATAAATCATAACATTAAAGATAGCCATCAAATTACAAGAGAAGAGACAAAAGAGGAAGGGAAGGAAAAAGACCTACAAAAATGAATCCAAAAATATTAATAAAATGGCAATAAGAACATAAATATCAATATAAATAAATATCAATAATTACATGAGATATAAATGGACTAAATGCTCCAACCAAAAGACAGAATGGCTGAATGGATACAAAAACAGACCCATATATATACTGTGAACAAGAGACTCACTTCAGATCTAAAGACACAGACTGAAAGTGAGGGGTGGAAAAAGGTATTCCATGCAAAAGGAATTCAGAAGAAAGCCAGAGTAGCAATACTTATATAAGACAAAATAGATTTTAAAATAAAAACTGTTATAAGAGACAGAGAAAGACACTCCATAATGATCAAACCAAGAAGAAGATATAATACTTGTAAATATATATGCACCCAAAATAGGAGCACCTAAACATATAAGGCACATAATAATGGACATAAAAGGAGAAATTGACAATAACACAATAATAATAGAGGATTTTTAACACCCCTCTTACATCATATAGATCATCCACATATAAAATCAGTAAGGAAACACTGGTCTTAAGTGACACATTAGGCCAAATGGACTTAATTGATCATATGGAACATTCCACTTGAGAGCAGCAGAATACACATTCATTCCAAGTGCACCTGGAACATTCTCCAGGACAGATCACATGCTAGGCCACAAAAGAAGCCTTGGTAAATTTAAGAAAATTGAAATTATATTAAGCATCTTTTCTGACACAGTGCAATGAGACTTGAAATAAACTGCAAGAAAAAAACTGCAACAAAACAAAACAAAACAAAACACGTGGAGGCTGAACAATATGTTACTAAACAACCAATGGATCACTAAAGAAATCAAAGAGGAAATCAAAAATTACCTAGAGAGAAATGAAAATGAAACATGATGATCCAAAACCAGTGCTTTGCAGCAAAGGCAGTTCTAAGAGAGAAGTTTCCTGTAATACAAGTTTACCTCAGGAAACAAGAAAAATCTCAGTTAAACAATCTTAACTTACACCTAAAGGAACTAGAGAAAGAAGAACAAAAAGAAACCTGCAGTTAGTAGAAAGAAAGAAATCATAAACATCAGAGCAGACAACAATGAAATAGAAACTAAAAAAAAATCAATAAAACTAAAAGCTGGTTCTTTGAAAAGATAAACAAACTTGATAAAGCTTTAGCCAGACTCATCAAGAAAAAAAAGAAATAGCCCAAATCAGTAAAATCAGAAATGAAAAAGCATAAGTTATAACTGACACCACAGATGTACAAAAGATTATAAGACTACTATGAACAACTGTGTGCCAGTAAAATGGACAAGCTAGACTAAGAAATGGACAAGTTCTAAGATACAGTCTCCCAAGACTGAACCAGGAAGAAATAGAAAATATGAACAGACCAATTATGAGTAATGAAATTCAATCAGTAATTTAAAAACTTCGAATAAATAAAAGTACAGGATCAGATGGCTTTACAGGTGAATTCTACTAAATATTTAGAGAATAATTGACACCTATCCTTCTGAAACTATTCCAAAAAATTGCAAAGGAAGGAATACTTTCGAACTCATTCTACGAGGCCAGTGTCATCCTGATACCAAAACCAGACATAGTGCAGAAAAAGAAAACTAAAAGCCAATATCACTGATGAACATAGATGCAAAAATTCTTAACAATATGTTAGCAAACCAAATCCAACAATATGCTAAAAGGATCATACATCATGATCAAGTGGGATTTATTCCAGGGATGGAAGGATTTTTCAGTATCTGCAAATCAAACAGTGTGATACACCACATTAACCAAATGAAGAATAAAAACCATATGATCATCTTAATAGATGCAGAAAAAGCTTTTGATAAAACTCAACATCCATTTATGATAAAAATTCTCCAGGAGGTGGGCACATACCTCAGCATAATGAAGGCCATGCATAACAAACCACAGCTAACATCATACTCAATGGTGAGAAGCTGAAAGTATTTCCTCTAAGATAAGGAACAAGACAAGGATGTACACTCTTTCCACTTTTCTTCAACATGGTTTTGGAAGTCCTAGCCTCACCAATCAGAGAAGAAAAAGAAATAAAGGAATCTAAATTGGAAAGGAAGAAGTAAAACTGTCACTGTTTGCAAATGACATATATCATACATAGAAAATCCTAAATATGCCACCAGAAAACTACTAAAGTTCATCAATGAATACAGTAAACTTGCAGGATACAAAATTAATATAGACATCTGTTGCATTTCTATACACTAACAATGAACTATCAGAAAGAGAAATTAAGGAAACAATCCCGTTTACCATTGCGTCAAAAAGAATGTAGTACCTAGAAATAAACCTACCTAAGGAGGTAACAGACCTGTACTTGGAAAACTATACAACACTGATGAAAGAAATTAAAGACAACACAAACAGATGCAAAGATATACTGTGTTCATGGATTGGATGAATTAATATTATTAAAATGAGAATACCACCTAAGGCAAACTAGAGATTTGGTGCAATCCCTATCAAAATACCAATGGCATTTTCCACAAACTAGAATAAATAATTTAAAAATCTCTATGGAAACACAAAAGACACCAAATAACCAAAACAATCTTCAGAAAAAAAAAATGGAGCTAGAGGAATCAAGCTTCCTGACTTCAGAGAATTATACAAAGTTACAGTAATCAAAACAGTGTTGTATTAGCACAAAAACAGATACATAGATCAGTGGAGCAGAATAGGGAGCCCAGAAATAAACCCATACCTATGATCAATTAAACTTCAACAAAGGAGACAAGAACATACAATGGAGAAAAGACATTCTCTTCAGCAAGTTGTGTTGCAAAAGCTGGACAACCTCATGAGAATCAATGAAACTAAACACTCCCTCATACCATATACAAAAATATACTCAAAATGGATTAAAGACCTAAATTTAAAACTGGATATCATAAAACTCCTAGAGAAAAACATAGGCAGAACACTCTGTGACATAAATCGCAGCAATATTTTTTTAGCTCTGTCTCAAAAAGCAAAGGAAATAAAAGCAAAAATAAACAAATGGGACCTAATGAAACTTAGAAGCTTTTGCAGAACAAAGGAAAGATTGACAACACAAAAAGACAACTTACTGAATGGAAGAAAATATTTGTAAATGCTATGACCATGGATAAGAGGTTAATATCAAAAATATATAAACATCTCATACAACTCAACATCAAAAGAAAACCCAAACCTAACAACCTATTTTAAAAATGGGCAGAAGAACTTACTAGACATTTTTAAAAGAGGATATCAGATGGCCAATGGGCACAGGACAAGATATACAACATTGCTAATCATTAGGAAAATGCAAATCAAAACCACAATGAGATATCACTCACACCTGTCAGAATGGCTATCATTAAAAACATGGCAAATAAGAAATGTTGGCGAGGATGTGGAGAAAAGGGAACCCTGATTCATTGTTGGTAGTAATGTAAATTGGTGCAGCCACTGTGGAAAATAGTGTGGAGGTTTCTCAAAAAAACTGAAAATAGAACTACCATATGACTCAGAAATTCCACTCCTGGCTATATATGTGAAAAAAACAAAAACACTAATGTGAAAAGATACGTGCACCCTAGTATTCATAGCTGCATTATTTTCAGTTGCCAAGATACGGAAGCATCTTCAGTGTCCATCAACAGATGAATGGATAAAGAAGTGGTATATTTTCACAAAGGAATAAATACTCAGCCATGAGAATTTTTTTAGCTATTTGCAGTGATACAGATGGATTGGAGGGCATTGTGTTAAGTGAAATAAGACAGACGGAAAAGGCAAATACTGTGTGACATCACTTATACGTGGAATCTAAAATATGCAACAAAGTAGTGAAAACAAAAAAGCAGCAGGCTCATAGATATAGACAACAAACTAGTGGTTACCTGTGAGGAGAGGAGAGGAGGGAGGGACAATATAGGCCTAGGGGATAAATGGTGAAGAAAATATTTAAGGTAGTGGATGCCTAGTTTCTGTGATAGGCCTTGTTTTCTTACTAATCTCAAATATATATATTTTAACATATTCTAGTGCAGTATTGTTCACTTTGTCATGGACAACTGATTAATGACAATTCTGTTAAAATCAACCAGATGGTGTCAGTATGTATTTCACCTAGTCAATCTTATCTTTGGTATCTTTATATAATATATGCTTATTTCATAAAGATGGCAAGAAAACTTTTAGTGGAATGAGTAGATCCTATTGTAACAAAGAATTTATTATTCTAATATTTGAAAATATACTCATTTGAGCTATTTTGGTTGCAACAGGATTTTTTTAAAATGGAGTTGACCTGATATTGATAAGCAGATTGTGCTTTGTAGCTCTTAATCAAATATTCCCTACTTCAAAATGCCCCTGTCCAGGAAAAACAAAAATGCCAACAGAATGGAGGCTATAGACAAAAAAGAGGCACACATAATATTTTTGTCAACCTTGTAAATATAGTAATAAAAATTATATTTTGTTATGGTCTCAGATTTTCCCTCCATAGCTTTGTTGTGGTAGAAACACCACTCTTATGAATTTATTAGTATTTCTTTCCACTTTAGGAACCACTTAGTTTTTCAGAATTATTACCAGCATAGCTAAGAAAATAAGGGAAATTAGAGTTTCCCCAAAATGCAGAAAGACAAATGTTATAAAAAATTTTCATGGCAATTTATTAATATTTTACTCTTTTTATCTATTAGGATTTCCCTTTACCTGTTTCACTGTAAGTCAGGATAAACAAACTGATTCACACCGAGGTCCTGGTGGCTAAGAAGCTTGAATAGTCATGAGTGTCACATGTTTTTTTTTTTTTCCATTGTAAGTGAAAAACTCACAAGCCTAAACAAGTGACTTATTTTTCCTGTGGAATTTTATGTGTCCCTGAGCAAGTAGAGTCGGCTTTTTATTAATTGCTCGGGGGTGGAGGGTGAAGAATAACAGGCTACCTCCTATGGCTTTGGCCAGGGTTGTCATAATGCGATGGAACAAGTCATGTAAACCTGATAATAATGACTAGATATTCTCAGGTAGATAATTGTACAGCACCTTGAAATTTTCGTGGAACATAATCTTTTAAACGATCATTGTAATTGCTAAGTAGAGAATGTCACCCAGGTGTCCTGTACTGTATACAAGTGATCATATTCAGGGGAGCTTATCAAGTAATATTTTACTGAATGCCCATTTCATAGAACATTCCCCAGTTTTCACCTGCAAGTTGTACCGAAGGTGGTCATTAAAGTAAAGGGATCCAACCTGGTGTAATTGAGACTGGTAGACTGAAGATGAAACCAAAGCCTGATATGCTGCCACTTAATGGCTCTATACCTCAAATTCCTCATGTGTAACACAAGATGCTAAGATGAGATCTGTAGTTTGTAATTTAAGCAGCTGAACTGGCTCTTCACTCAAATTCTTACACAGAAGACCAAGCAGAGTGACTATGATTACAACAGTGGTGGCAACCCTGAGACCCCGATGTCCTTTGCAGTTCTGACAGATGGAATATAAAATGATTTAAAAATTATAATTTGGTTGTTGCTAAAATGGATATACGTGTGTATATTTGCTACTTTTCGGATTCTGTGTCATCACCTAGTTGACAATCTATCTGACCTTTACCAGAATCATTCTCCTTTATTCAAGCATCCCCATGGACTATAGGGAAGAGTCCCAAGGGGCAAAGAGTCCCAAGAAAGTCCACTGGAGAACCCAGGGGGCAACAAATTCTTCAGTGCCTCCCTCTTTAAACCTGAAAACTCATTATTGTGACTTCTAAGAACCCTGAGCTGAGAGACATCAAATCATGGGCAGACCTGCGTACTGCCTAGACTCTGTCTGCTTTAAAGTTAAAACTAAAGTGACATAGTGTACACAGCCCACTGCTGTTGAGTCAAGTTCATCAGAAAACAGAAGTGTCAATAATTTATTGTGTTGAATCGCATGGTTAGGCAGTTCCTAGTCTAACTCTGGATGATGCATAAGCAATGATACAAGAGTTACTCTAACATTCCTGCACATGTGTACTGATATTTTCAACAGAAAAAGATTGAGTTTATCTACTTTTTCAAGTTTTTAACTGCATGACTCACTTTTGTTACCTTGATGTAAGTTTCCATGTTTTTCCCTCTAAGAATAGGGAACATATTTCACATGAGTGTAGTCCTGCTTTATCAGCAGCTTTGCTTTCTGTGGTTTCAGTTACCCACAGTCACATAAGGTCAACTGAGGGCAACTAAAACTGTCCAAAGCAAAATCTTGAATAAGGGGTACTGCTTAGGGTTTGGTGCTATCCATGGTTTCAGGGCCATGCTGAAAGTCTTGGAAGGTACCCCACGACACCCATGGATAAGGGAGTGATTACCGTACTTGGGTACATTTATTATGCTTCAGTGCCTTGTCACCATGAATAAGTATTGCTATCATAATCATACTTTAACCTTATGCTTCATACTACAAAATTATAAATACAGTTGACCCTTGAATAACACAGAGGGGTTATAGGCACGGACCCTGTACACAGTGGAAAAACCACATAATGACTATATAGTCAGCCTTCCTTATCTGTGGTTCTGCATGGATTCAACCAACCACCCATTGTGGATTGGGCAGTACTGTAGTTTTTATTGAAAAAAATCTGCATAAAAATGGACCCTTGAAGTTTCAACCTGTTTTGTTCAAGGGTCACCTGTAGTTTTATTCACCTGAAGCAAAAGAGGGACAAACACATTATGTAAGGCATGCACTGAGTACATAAGAAGAAAGTTCAAGTTACTCAGCACATCCTATTCAACAGCTTTTCCATTTATGTTTATCTTCAAACAAAAAAAACCAAAACATGTGGTTTGTCCCCACTTTTCTCTCAAATGCAGTTAGTTATAGCAAGTAAAATTTTTTCTTGCTTACTTGGTTTTCTTAACAATGCAGCATCTTACATATTAAAATTTATTTTATTTGCTAATTTTAGATTAAATTTTTTCTTTATTGTTTCTTTTTCGTAGAAATAGACAAGATATTGATGTCTGTAGTAATTTACTGCTTGTTTAAAGTACTTAAATTTAGAAAACAAAGGTGCTGGAAAGAAAATTAATTATTAAGACATATGTCAAGTAGCGAAAGTAAAAAGTATGTTTTAAGATATCACTAATCACATACTTTTCTTGAGTCTGTAGGGATATCAGCTGTATCCTATCAGTTCATAGATCATAAATTCTATTTCTTTTGTAGAATTCGTGAGTATATCTACATGTGGGCTTTCTTTGAAAGAAGGAAGAGTAGAATTTTTCTGTTTCTTTTTTTGTTGTCATATCTACATAGTGTTTCTAGAATGAGCAGTATGCCTTTGCACTATGTTGCACTGGTGGTAGGAACTGAGGCTGAGCTCTAAAAAGCATCTCCAATACGTAGTTCAGAACAACAGAGAAAGTTCCCAGGGAATCTGTAATTATTCCCATGTGTGGATAGAGCTGTGTTCCCTGGGAAACTCCATCTAGAAAAGGCATCACCCAGGGACTTCCCTGATGGCTCTTTGGTTAAGAATCTGCCTGCCAATGCAGGGGACATGGGTTCGATCCCTGGTCCGGGAAGATCGCACATGCCACGGAGCAGCTAAGCCCATGCGCTACAACTACTGAGCCTGCGTGCCACAGCTACTGAAGCCCGCGCACATAGAGCCCATGCTCCACAACAAGAGAAGCCACCGCAATGAGAAGCCTGTGCACCGCAATGAAAAGTAGCCCCGCTCGCTGCAACTAGAGAAACCCGCATGCAGCAATGAAGACCCAAAACAGCCAAAAATAAACTAATTTAAAAAAATTAAAAAAAAATAAAAGCCATCACCCAGAGGTAAAATTTCCTGGGATGTGAACTACGAAACTTTAAAACAGTTTCAGATTACAAGAATATATACTTGTACTGTAAATGAATGCCAAGACCTGGATGACATTTTCTAACTCATGAGTGAGTATCACAAATTTCCTATTCTATCCATAAGTCTTCTTTCCATTTTTCCTTAGAATAGGGAACCAGATCAGACACCTCTGTTTTCCACTAGCCACACACTATTATTCTTTTGATACTCAATCTTCCTCACCTAATAAATACAGTATCTGCCCATAAAATTCAGTTTTAGAGTTTTGAGTGTAATTAACACAACAACAGGTTGAATATGAGTGGTGAAATTTAGCTTTCAAAATTAATTAAGTTCCTTTTCACACTCTTACTTTACACGATATCTAGGTGTGTTTATAAAACCATGATTCCCTAGACATGAGTAAAATGCAGATACACATCCAAGCTAGTTAAACCAGCCATTAAATCTGGTTGTGTTTCATCATGTGGAAACAGAAGGTCATTAGACTAGTACATATTTTACATGTGATCCCAATATGTAAAGATAGTTAAAAGAACAGCTATTCTGGTCAAAGTGGGAACTATGGCCCATTCCCCTTCCAGTCACATCTCATTTGGGCTCTGAGTCATCCCCACAGAACCCAAGGGCTCTGTGGAAAATGTTTAAATAACTAGATTAGGAGATCTCCAACACATTTTTTTCTTGAACTTGCCATAATCCTTTTAATATACTTGTGCGTTTCCAACCTATCAGAATATATGGAGGTAAAAATATGTAATAGAAAAAAGTTTATAGATATCTATAATATAAAACAATAATATACATCACTAAATTATGTTTTTCAAATATAACAACTTAAAACTTGTTTTGGATGGGCCCTGAACCAAGATGGCGGAGTAGAAGGATGTGCTCTCACTCCCTCTTGTGAAAACACCAGAATCACAACTAGCTGCTGGACAGTAATCGACAGGAAGACACTGGAACTCACCAAAAAAGATACCCCACAGCCAAAGACAAAGGAGAAGCCACAATGAGACGATAGGAGGGGTGCAATCACAGTAAATCAAATCCCATAACTGCTGGGTGGGTGACTCACAGACTGGAGAACACTTATACCACAGAAATCCACCCACTGGAATGAAGGTTCTGAGCCCCACATCAGGCTTCCCAACCTAGGGATCCGGCAACTGGAGGAGGAATTCCTAGAGAATCAGACTTTGAGGCATACTGGGAGTTGATTGCAGGACTTTGACAGGACTGGGGGAGACAAAGTCCACTCTTGGAGGGCACACACAAAGTGTGCACATCGGGACCCATGGGAAGGAGCAGTGACCCCAGGGGAGAATGAACCAGACCTACCTGCTAGTATTGGAGGGTCTCCTGCAGAGGCAGGAGGTGGCTGTGGCTCACCGTGGGGACAAGGACACTGGCAGCAGAAGTTCTGGCAAGTGCTCCTTGGCGTGAGCCCTCCCAGAGTCTGTCATTATACCCAACAAAGAGCCCAGGTAGACTCCAGTGTTGGGTTGCCTCAGGCCAAACAACCAACAGGGAGGGAACCCAGCCCCATCTATCAGCAGACAAGTGGATTAAAGTTTAACTGAGCTCTGCCCACCAGAGCAAGAGTCAGCTCTACCCACCACCAGTCCCTCCCATCAGGAAACTTGCACAAACCTCTTAGATAGCCTCATCCACCAGAGGGCAGACAGCAGAAGCAAGAAGAACGACAATCCTGCAGCCTGTGGAACAAAAACCACATTCACAGAAAGATAGACAATATGAAAAGGCAGAGGGCTATGTACCAGATGAAGGAACAAGATAAAACCCCAGAAAAACAACTAAATGAAGGGGATATAGGCAACCTTCCAGAAAAAGAATTCAGAATAATGATAGTGAAGATGATTCAGGACCTCAAAAAAAGAATGGAGGCAAAGATCGAGAAGATGCAAGAAATGTTTTAACAAATACCCAGAAGAATTAAGTAACAAACAAACAGATGTACAATACAATAACTGAAATGAAAACTATACTAGAAGAAATCAATAGCAGAATACCTGAGGCAGAAGAACGGATAAGTGACCTGGAAGACAGAATGGTGGAACTCACTGCTGCGGAACAGAATAAAGAAAAAAGCATGAAAAGAAATGAAGACAGCCTAAGAAACCTCTGGGACAATATTAAACACAACAACATTCTCATTATAGGGGTCCCAGAAGGAGAAGAGACAGAGAAAGGACCAGGGAAAATATTTGAAGAGATTATAGTCAGAAACTTCCCTAACATGGGAAAGGAAATAGCCAACCAAGTTCAGGAAGCACAGCAAGTCCCATACAGGGTAAACACAAGTAGAAACACGCCGAGACACATAGTAATCAAACTGGCAAAAATTAAAGACAAAGAAAAATTATTGAAAGCAGCAAGGGAAGAATGACAAATAACATACAAGGAAACTCCCATAACGGCTGATTTGTCAGCAGAAACGCTACAAGCCAGAAGGGAGTGACATGATACACTTAAAGTGATGAAAGGGAAGGATCTACAACCAAGAGTACTCTACCCCAGCAAGGATCTCATTCAGATTCAAGGGATCAAAAGCTTTACAGACAAAAGCTAAAGAAAAGCTAAAAGAATTCAGCACCACTAAACCAGCTCTACAACAAATGCTAAAGGAACTTCTCTAGGCAAGAAACACAAGAGAAGAAAAGGACCTACAAAAACAAACCCAAAACAATTAAGAAAATGGTCATAGGAACATACATATTGATAATTACCTTAAACGTGAAGGGATTAAATGCTCCAACCAAAAGACACAGGCTTGCTGAATGGACACAAAAAGAAGACCCATATATATGCTGTCTACAAGAGACCCACTTCAGACCTAGGGACGCATACAGACTGAAAGTGAGGGTATGGAAAAAGATATTCCATGCAAGTAGAAATCAAAAGAAAGCTGGAGTAGCAATACTTAATCAGATAAAATACACTTTAAAATAAAGAATGTTACAAGAGACAAGGAAGGACATGACACAATGATCAAGGGATCAATCCAAGAAGAAGATACAACAATTATAAATGTATATGTACCCAAAATAGGAGCACCTCAATACATAAGGCAACTGCAAACAGCTGTAAAAGAGGAAATCAACAGTAACACAGTAATAGTGGGGGACTTTACACCTCACTTACACCAATGGACAGATCATCCAAAATGAACATAAATAAGGAAACAGAAGCTGTAAATGACACAATAGACCAGATAGATTGAATTGATATTTCTGAATTTATTTGAGTTGATATTTCTGTATTTATTCTGACCAGCTGAATAAATACCTCTAAGTCAGCCTTGAAAGACAACCTAACAGTAACAGGCAGAAATACATTTAGTTCATTAGGTCATATTTAAACCAGTCCTCATTGGATTGCTTGTGCTGTCCCTTCTGGGCATGTGTTGGATCCTCATTTGCTAGCTGTGCAATTTTCTAGCTGTGCAATACAACTGGAAAGGAATCCAAAGCACTCTTCTTCCTCAAGCGTTGCATTATTTTTCCAGAGTATTTTGAATGACACATTTATTGTAAAATTAATAAGTTATAAAAAAAATTTTAGGTATATTGAGATTCTTTTTTCCAATGTCAGGCCACTTAATTACGATGAAGTAGAAATGACCTGTGTAATCTCATTATGCTTTTCATTTAAGAAGAGTAACTTATGGACATTTTAGGTAATCTAAAAAGATGATTTCCTTATATCTGTGACCTTTTATCTTTGTTGTATTAGTAAAAAAGGTAGTATAAAGGCTAATTTAATAATTATTTTGATTAAGAATGTCTATTTTATTGTATTTAATCTGCTTTGATACATTTCCTTCTCAGCCTTAATTCTCACAAATACACATATGCAGACCCTCCAGTGTGACAATTCAGAAACAGCCCACCAACACAGGAGTTCAGATGCCATTTTAAACAGCATATTTTAAACATATTGAAAGGATAGTTAAATGATAATGAAAATATGAAGACTATTAGAGAAAGGTGATTCAGAAGAAAATACATGTAAAATAGATGCATAAGCTGACACTGAATTTACTTGGATCACTATGTAATCAATGGCCTAATGCCATCCAGTCCTCTGTCTCTGAAGAGGAAAATGTCACACCCTCCCATGAGCAGCCCAGAGAATCAAATTTACATTCCCAAAGGCAGCTGTTAAGTGTTCAGTCCCATAGACAACAGTTCCTTAGTAGCTTAGCACACAAGACCTGGAAAATGCAGAGCTATGTATAGTCTGCAACCATATATTTACATTTTGAGCAAAACATTCAGCTTGAGCAATAAGGGAGAAAAATGCTGTACCCATTTCTAATGTATGTTGGAGTTTCCACTTTAAAAAGATTGTGTATGTGCAATATTTTGAAAGGATATTTTTTATGAGGGTATACCTTGCCTTATGTAAATCCACGAGAGCACTAGACAAATTCAGTGGAGTGAAAGCTAAAACTGTCAACGTGCTAAAGTCAGCTTAGGCACAGTGCTTTGGGAGCTCTTCTTTTTCTTCTGAAAGACTACTTAGAATTTGGAAACAGACAGACATAAGTGACTCCTGATGTTACCAACACTAGCTATATTGATTGGGGATTAGGAGTCAAATAACTACTTATTCATATTTTCTTAATCAGAAAATGGAGAAAACTAAATAAGAGAATCATAATAGGAATTAATTGAGGTGAGCTGTGTGCAACACTTGACAGGGGCCTGATTATGAGGCAACAAGGTGCTTCCCTTTCCATAGGTCCGTTTCCCCTTTTCTCTCTTTGCTATAGCTCCTGGAGATTACGTCTCTCTATCAGACATATATTTGACCTATTTTTTTTGTCCTGTCTCTGCATCTACTAGAATGTTGGCTTCATGGGAGGGGAGATAGTTTTATCTGTTTAGAGGTATAAAATGAGAAGTCTTGTTCAACCACCAGTTCTGTTCCTCAGAAGTGACTGATGTCAGGTGTGTCCTCATACCCTCCATTAATTTTAAGAATTTTAAACTTATATACATATGTGTATGGACTATTACATACACTGAATCATACTTTCTGCAACTTGCCTCTTTTAATATCAAGTACCTTGGAGATATTCTCATATCATTGATAGTGTTAACTCTCTTTTTTTCCATTATTAAAAAATAGTCCATAATAAATGTAGTAGTCTTTTAAATGACCAGTATCATTTTTAATGAAACTTTTGATTTTTCTAGTTCTCTGATCTTACAAAAACAATGCTAAAAATTCATGCCTGTATAGTTTTGTTTATGTGCTTGGGCACTAGTAAGCAGAAAGTGAAATTTCTGGGTTGAAAGTACGTACTTTTTTTTGATAGGGAGAGTTTAACCAAATTTCAGTTCATACAGGTAAACAACAATGTGTGAAAATGCTTCTCTCCATACATCACTCACACTGGTTTATACTGCACTTTAAGTTTTTAGCATTTATTGGTAAATATTTAATTAAGTGAAGTTTAACGTATTTTCTTAATTATATTGGCATTTACATTTTAAAATATTAATGATAATATCTTTTTTTCCCCTTGTGGGTTTATCCCTTCCTTATTAATTAGTAAGCCTTCTTACAGTTGACAAGTAAAAAATGTTTTGACTATTTCAAAGTTTATTTTTATTGTATTTTTATAAATTACTGAAATTTTCAAGTTTTATGCCATTAATTTTCACAGTAATTCCTTTTAAGTATTGTGTCATGTTTTGAAAGGCTTTCTCCAAGAATATGAAAAATAGTGAACAAACTTTCGTCTAGCATTTGTGTGGTTTCAGAAAATCCTTTATAACATTATTTCTAGATAAGCTGATTCATGGAATTTAACACTTGTGAAGTAAAGGAGGTAAAAGAGTAAGTTGAGTAATTGTAAATATCCCAACATATTTGAGTAGCAGATGACAGATACATAATAAGAGTTCTAGAAGAAGAATCACATGGCCCAAGTTCTGACCACAGCTTTATTAATAATAATGGGTTTTGTGAACTGGGCAGCACACAGTCATCATATTCCTGATTTCCTCTTTTGTCAAAGAGAATAACTACAAGCCTTAAGCTGAAAACCAAGTCATATGGTAGATTTAAATTTTAAAACGTAAAGCTATATGTATTGGGTTGGCCCAAAAGTTCGTTCGGGTTTTTCCATAACATCTTTTTTTTTTTTTTAAAACATCTTTATTGGAGTGTAATTGCTTTACAATGGTGTGTTAGTTTCTGCTTTATAACAAAGTGAATCAGTTATACATATATATATGTTCCCATATCTCTTCCCTCTTGCGTCTCCCTCCCTCCCACCCTCGCTATCCCACCCCTCTAGGTGGTCACAAAGCACCGAGCTGATCTCCCCGTGCTATGCAGCTGCTTCCCATTAGCTATCTATTTTAGGTTTGGTAGTGTATATAAGTCCATGCCACTCTCTCACTTTGTCCCAGCGTACCCTTCCCCCTCCCCATATCCTCAAGTCCATTCTCTAGTAGGTCTGTGTCTTTATTCCCATCTTGCCCCTATGTTCTTCATGACCATTTTTATTTTTAGATTCTATATATATGTGTTAGCATACGGTATTTATTTTTCTCTTTCTGACTTACTTCACTCTGTATGACAGACTCTAGGTCCATCCACATCACTACAAATAACTCTATTTCGTTTATTTTTATGGCTGAGTAATATTCCATTGTATATATGTGCCACATCTTCTTTATCCATTCATCCGATGATGGACACTTAGGTTGCTTCCATGTCCTGGCTATTGTAAATAGAGCTGCAATGAACATTTTGGTACATGACTCTTCTTGAATTTTGGTTTTCTCAGGGTATATGCCCAGGAGTGGGATTGCTGGGTCGTATGGTAGTTCTATTTGTAGTTTTTTAAGGAACCTCCATACTGTTCTCCATAGTGGCTGTATCAGTTTACATTCCCACCAACAGTGCAAAACGGTTCCCTTTTCTCCACACCCTCTCCAGCATTTATTGTTTCTAGATTTTTTGATGATGGCCATTCTGACCAGTGTGAGATGATATCTCATTGTAGTTATGATTTGTATTTCTCTAATGATTACTGATGTTGAGCATTCTTTCATGTGTTTGTTGGCAGTCTGTATATCTTCTTTGGAGAAATGTCTGTTTAGGTCTTCTGCCCATTTTTGGGTTGGGTTGCTTGTTTTTTTGATATTGAACTGCATGAACTGCTTGTAAATTTTGGAGATTAATCCTTTGTCAGTTGCTTCATTTGCAAATATTTTCTCCCATTCTGAGGGTTGTCTTTTGGTCTTGTTTATGGTTTCCTTTGCTGTGCAAAAGCTTTTAAGTTTCATTAGGTCCCATTTTTTTTATTTTTGTTTTTATTTCCATTTCTCTAGGAGGTGGGTCAAAAAGGATCTTGCTGTGATTTATGTCATAGAGTGCTCTGTTTATTTTTTTCCATACATCTTACAGAGAAACCCGAATGAACTTTTGGGCCAACCCAATAGATTCTATGTAGTAGATAAAGTCTATAAAGAAATTCATTTCTTTTTTTACAGTCCAGCAAATGAAAAGAATTTTAATATTATATGCATTGCAATTCTAACAAAGACCTATGAATTACATGGATAAGCAAAGACCTATAAATTACAGTGATGATACAGTAACAGAGTGAATATGTATCTGCCATTTGTCCAAATAAGTGTTTCACATATGTTATCTCATTGACCTGTCATACCACTTACTATGTTCTTTAGAGAACTAGTTGAGGTCACACAGCTAATATTTGCAAAAGGACTGAAATCCGGATAGACTGACTGAGGAACCTATACTCTATTCTAAAAGAAAAAAATATATATATATAAACGAGTTCTTGATCAATACCAGGTTTACATATTCTTTTCAAGACATTTGTACACATTGAATAACAATTTTAATAACCTGATATTAGAAAAGAAAATGATATCTATATACAACAAAGAAGGAATGAGCAATGACAGCATTCTGTAAGTGGCAAGTAATAGAATTATTTTGAGATTAAATAAAACAAATAAAATTCATTCTAAAGACCTGTAACACATACCCTGTACACATACACTGTAAAGTATCCCAAAACATTAGTTACCAGTGTAAAACCATAAGGTAAAATATGTTTCATCACTTTAATCCTTTGGGTAACTAACCATAGAGATTTACACACAGGTATTTATGCACATACATAATACACATGATTGTGTGTCTGTGTGCATATATACATAAGCAAACATATTTCTTCAATCGCTGCTTTGTTCATTAATAGAAATATTACACCAATGGGAGGTTATACCTGCTTTGTATCGTGAGCAGGGTCTTCACATGCAAGGGTAAAAATAAAAACATATGTACATAATTTAAGAAGAGAATATTGAATGCACAAGACATAGCAGGGTATGGTAATGCCAGTGGAAGCTTGAGTGATTAAAATGGAGGTTACTGATATCACCTTTAAAAGAAAATTTAAAGGACACCATTAAAGATGAAATGTAGACTATCAGGGTCATTAAAATTTAGACTTAAACGATGTAGTTTAATGAATCAAACCACAGAATGAAAGTAAACCTACTGCATTAAAGATATAAAATAAACTTATCCACATGTTTTATAGAAGCCGCAGTAGGAGCTGTGTGTAAAAGACAGATTAAAGAGAGAGCACTTTTGTATATGTGGATAGCTCTCATGTGGGCAGGGCCAGATTAATATGTAAATTTCATGGGCCTGCTGAAAATGTTGACAGACCTAATCTTGACTTGAACTTTTGCAAAGCTGACTTAACTCTCTACAAGAAGGGGGAAGAAGTCATTTTTATGATCTTATCTATATACACATACCTATGTAAACTCACACTCATATGTATCCTTGTATGTACATATGCACGTGTATTCATGCACATGTGTGTTTTTGTGTGTTGCACCTTGTACTTCCCTTTGCTCACCTGCTTCAAAATTTTATATGTAACAGGAAATTTTTGTCATGACTAGGAAGTTAAGGTTCAGGTGCCTTAGGCACTCCCACAAATAATCTATTCTAGTTTGGAACTTGACTGCTGCCAGCAGAAGTTGAGGGTTGTCCTCATTAATTTCCATCCAAGCATTTTCTTAGGGAGTAAAGAGGGTTCTTTTTTGAGCCAACATGTATCTTCTTTATCTTCCTTATATTGTACCCATTTATCTGGAGCTCTTGAAATATATGAAAGATGCATAGTCCCTCTATCACTTAGCAGCCCTGTTGAAAAGAAGTACTAAACGTTTCCTCATGCTGGCTTTTCCAAACTGGAATTCTGTAAGTTACTACCCCAAATATTTTTTTTAGTATTTTAAATTTTTTGATAGGAATTAAACATTTCACATTTACGTACAGTTAAAATCACTTTTTTGGTATACAGTTTGATGAATTTTTACACATGCATAGACTAGGTTCTTACAGTCTCGTGCACAGACAACGTGCAGAAAATTTCCAGCACCCGTGTAATTTCTTTGTGCCCCCCACCTCCCCAGCCCGCCCCAGTGCTAACCCGGTGAACCCAGATCTGTTCGCTATGCTTGTAGTTTTTGCCTCTTCTAGGATGTCATGCAAGTGGATGTTGTTATACAGTATGTGGCCTCTTGAGAATGGCTTCTTTCACTTAGCGTAACACATTTGAAGTTTACCCATATTGTTGGGTGTATCAGCACTTTTTTCCTTTCTGTGGCTGAGTGCTCTTTCATGGTGTGGATAAACCACAGTTGGTTTATCCATTTATCCTCCCAGGGTAGGAACACTTGGTTGTTTCCAGTGTTTGGTGGTTACAGAAGAAAAAAGCTGTTATAAACATTACATTCAGGTTTCTGTGTGAATATAGATTTTATTTCACTTGGATACCCCAAATTTTTAATAGAAAACACTGTCTTCCATGCTTACATTTAGAAGATTGGATTACAGAAATATTGGTGTCTTGGAACATATATCATGCTTATATGTTTAGTGACTCTTCAAGGGGGCTATTTAGTTTGCAGTATTTCCCAAATACTTCTCCAGCAGACCAATTTTTTACATATAGTATCTATTATACCCAAGAATTAGTGTTCTAAGGGACACCATTTAGTAAACGTTACTACAGGATATCTTAATTCTCAATAACAAGCACCTTCAAGGTTTCCAAATTTATTAACACAAGGAGTAATTAGGCTGTTGGTGGCTTTAAAAATTTCTAGCTTTGGGGGGGCCCTTTTATTATTCAAAACTGGTTTTCTTTTCATGATAATATAACTTAACAAAATCTCCATGGCTTAACACAAAAACAGTTGATTTCTTTCTCATAACACATGCCTCACACTTGAGAGATGGTGGGGCTGTGCTCTACACGGTCACCCAGGAAGTCAAGCTGATGGGAGTCCACCATCTCATCTGCACGTGGTCAGGTGTAGCAGCAGCTGATAAGAACCTGAATGCTCTGCAGTGCTTCTGAGGAAGTATTCTGTGGCGCTTCCATCCATGGACAGTCAGCCAGAATTTATTGCATAACTGCTCCTAATTGTAGGGGTCTGAGAGATGAAGGGGAGTGGACAAAATACTTGGGGCTACCACTGTATCTGCCACAGCTAATAACTCTCCTTAACTTCTTTTTATGAGCAAAATTGCCATGATGTTAACCGATTGATGTCTCCTGAATGTCATGATAGAGTAATCTAAATATTGTACAATGGTGAATAGAGTTTGCCACAGAATGAGGGTGTATTGAATGTAAAGGAAGAATAATCATTAGTAAGATATCCCACATGTAAGAGCAAGAGAAGAATTTCAGAAAGTTACAGCAGGGAATTAAAGGAATGTTTAGCATTCACTTAAAAATGGTAGCTGTGTAGTCCAGGAATGTGTTATATGGTACGAAAAGTTAATAAAACAATGTAGTTACTAGCATGATCAGATGATTAAGGTTAGCATGTCAGTGAAAGCCACAGAATAGGAAAGGCAACTATTTCAAATACTGAGCACTTTACATGTACCTCTTTCTGCCTTAGGCACTTTATTTTATAAGTTTTGTTTTCCCTTTTTAATTTTAATTTTATAATTTTTATTGAAATATAGTTGATTTACAATGCTGTGTTAGTTTCAGGTGTACAGCAAAGTGATTCAGTTATATCTATGCATATATATGTTCTTTTTAAGATTCTTATCCATTATACGTTCTTAGAAGATATTGCGTATAGCTCCTGTGCTATACAGTAGGTCCTTGTTGGTTATCTATTTTATATATAGTAGTGTGTATATTTTAATCCCAAACTCCTAATTTCTCCCTTCCCCCACTTTCCCCTTTGGTAACCATAAGTTTGTTTTCTGTGTGTGTAAGTCTATTTATGTTTTATAAATAAGTTCATTTGTACCAATTTTTTATATTCCACATACAAGTGATGTCATGTGATATTTGTCTTTCTCTGTCTGACTGGCCTCACTTAGTATGTTAATCTCTATGTCCATCCATGTTACTTCAGATGGCATTATTTCATTCTTTTTTATGGCTGAGTAATATTCCATTGTGTGTTCATACCACATCTTCTTTATCCATTCATCTGTTGATGGACACTTAGGCTACTTCCATGTCTTGGCTGTCGTAAACAGTGCTGCTAAGAACATTGAGGTACTTGTGTCTTTTCAAATTATAGTTTTCTCTGGGTGTAAGCCCAGCAGTGGGATCTCTGGATCATATGGCAATTCTATTTTTACTTTTTAAAATAAACTTCCATTCTGTTTTCCATAATTGCTGCACCAATTTACATTCCCACCGACAGTGGAGGAGGGTTCCCTTTCTCCACACCCTCTCCAGCATTTTTTAGTTGTAGACTTTTTCATGATGGTCATTCTGAACTGTGTGAGGTGATCCCTCACTGCAGTTTTGATTTGCTTTTCTCTAGTAATTAGCAATATTGAGTATCTTTTCATGTGCCTGTTGGCCATCTGTATGTCCTCTTTGGAAAAATGTCTGTTTAGATCTTCTGCACATTTTTTGATTGGGTGGTTGTTGTTGTTTGTTTTGTGTATTTTTTTTTTTTTTGGATATTGAACTGTGTGAGCTGTTTGTATATTTGGAAATTAATCCCTTGTCGGTTGCATTGTTTGCAAATATTTTCTTCCATTTGGTAGGCTGTATTTTTGTTTTGTTTATGGTTTCCTTTGCTGTGCAAATGCTTTTAACTTTAATTAAGTCCCATTTGTTTATTTTTGTTTTTATTTCCATTACTCTAGGAGGTGGATCCAAAAAGGTACTGCTGTGATTTATGTAAAAGTGTTCTGCCTATGTTTTCTTCTAGGAGTTTTATAGTATCCAGTCCTACATTTAGGTCTTTAATCCATTTTGAGTTTATTTTTGTGTATGGTGTTAAGGAGTGTTCTAATTTCATTCTTTTACATGTAGCTGTCCAGTTTTCCCAGTACCACTTATTATGGAGAGTGCCTTTTCTTCATTGTATATTCTTGCCTCCTTTTCTGTAGATTAATTGAACATAGGTGGGTGGGTTTATTTCTGAACTTTCTGTCCGGTTCCATTGATCTAAGTGTCTGTTTTTGTGCCAGTACCATACTGTTTTGATGACTGTAGATTTGTAGTATAGTCTGAAGTCAGGGCGCCTGATTCTTCCAGCTCTATTCTTCTTTCTCAAGGTTGCTTTGGCTATTTGGGGTCTTTTGTGTTTCCACAGAAATTAAAAAATTTTTTTTTTTTTACTATTTCTGTGAAAAATGCCATTGATAATTTGATAGGGATTACACTGAATCTCTAGACTGCCTTGGGTAGTTTGGGCTTTTTAACAATATTAATTCTTCCAATCCAAGAACAAGGCATATCTTTCCAACTGTTTGTTTCATCTTCCATTTCTTTCATCAGAGTCTTATAGTTTTCCAAGTACATGTTTTTTGCCTTCTTAACTAGGTTTATTCATAGGTGTTTATTCTTTCTGATGTTATGGTAAACAGGATTATGTCCTTTATTTTTCTATCTGTTATTTTGTTGTTAGTGTATAGAAATGCAACAAATTTCTTTATATTAATTTTGTAACTGTAAGTTTACCAAATTAATTGATGCAGATGACAGGATATTATTCATAGAAAATCTTAAGGATGTCACCGGAAAACTACTAGACCTTGGCACTGTATATTCATGAACAGATTAAGTGTATTACAGTGATTTTTCTTAAAATATCAGGAAATAGTGAGAAGCAAGCAGAATAGCAAGAGCAACAGTACTTTTGAAAAATGCACTTGGTATTTGTAAGTAATTCTTCTTAAGTAAAAGAAACCCATGGTCATAAAAGTTTGGGAAACACTGAACAGTAAATTTTTCTTTTTGGAGATTTATAGCACATTAAGAGCTTGAAAAACATTCCAAGAAGAAATCAATTTAAAGCCATTAAACCCAAGTTTACCAAGCTGTTTATCATAGAGCTAAAAAGAGTAAAGAAAAATTAATGTATCACACACTGCTGGGCCTGGTGTACAAATGAAAGAAATAGTAGTTGTTGAGCTTATTGTTTCCCTACATGTCTTTCTGGGTGTGCCAAGAAAGACAGGACCTAACTGCTCATTATGTGGGCCTTTCCTTGGGCTTATGTTTTCAGTGGTGAACCTGGAGGGATGATATAATGCCTCACTCCTGCCCTCCAAACCATAAGAGGCCTTGCTTACTGCTTGCTGTGCAAGTGGTAGATCCCTGAAACTCAGTCTTCCTGATCTGCAGTACAATCCCACTATGTGCACAATAACCATTGGACCTTGTTGCACCTCCCATGTGAGACTTGAGGTCCAAGGGAAGTTAAAGCAAATAGGCTGATATTCAGGCTTTGTACTGAGCTATAAGAGAATTTTTGTCTCTCTCCCAGGAGTGTCATGTCTCTTCTGCCAACATCCATGTACATTTTAAGGTAGCTTACTAGCTTATAACTAGGGTAAATTCAAATCCAGGATATAATAGTATATGTAGTAATAATAAACTTTCAGCTTTTTACATAAGTTGATTAATTTGAGTAATTTTTCCAGGGCTACCAATTTTGACAGAGGAGAAATATGAGTTACTAGACAATCAACTCATAGATGCTATGATCTACCGCAGTTACAAGGTCTTAATTAGCATTTGAGTGCTTACTCTTTCATTTACTGTGGAAAGCACTTGACATGAATTAACTTGTTTAGTCTTCAAAGCCGCTCCATGATTTAGGTACCAGTATCTTCGTTTTACAGATAAGGGCACTAAGACATAGAGGGGTTAATTAATTTTCCTAAGGTCAAACAGTAAGCAGTGGGCTTGGAATTCAAACCCCAGGCACCACAACCAAATTTCTATCCATCACATTTAGAGAAAGGAGATTTGGAGTTTTAAATTTATTCACAATAGAAACAAGAAAAAAAAATAATAAAATACTTCACTGAAGAACAATTTTTTGAAATATTAAAAGCCTGAATTTGCAAATGTCTACCCAGAAAGAGAAAAGCAGATCAAAATCTTATTGTCAAACAAGTATAAAGAATATATGAGAAGAGAGCAAATGAGTTTTGAACTAGGAGAGCCCCACCAATTCAAGATATGGTTAACACTCCTTATTTAATCATTCAGATTGTATCAAGCAGAGCAGCCCTGTTCAGATGGTAACACTGGTCCCTAATCCTGAAAGTCAAGAGTTCCTTTGTTGGTGTGGCAAAGCAATTCAGTCAGTTGAAAAGTATCTATTTCATGTAGCCCCAATTCTTCATGACATATACTTTACATAGCTATGATAGGTTAGTACAACTGTAGTGTTATAGGAAACTTTGGGGCTAACCAAGCCACGCAAAATGATTATTCACGATATGAAGATTTACAAATTTTAAGCACCTTCTGGTATAGGGATCAACAAACTGTGGCAGGTGGGCCAATTCTAGTCCACCCTCTGTTTTATAAATAGATGTTTCTTGGAACACAGTCACACCCATTTGTTTGGTATTGTCTACGACTGCTTTGTGCTGCAGTGACAGAGATGAGTAGGGCAACTGCCACTGAGGCCATATGAACTGCAAAGCCTGCAATATTTCGTATCTTGTCCTTTAGAGAAAAAGTTTGCTGATTCCTGTTTTAGTACCTTATGCACATTTTCATCAATAATAAATATTTTATTCAGCGTGTATATAAAAGTGAGTCAAACATGGAGCTTTAATGTTTAGAAATGAACCCTACTATCAGTATACGCTGAACTTCGATAGTTTTTGTTTGTAAATATTTCTGCAGTGTGACAGTGAATTAAACTAGTTGACCATAAATTTTTATTCCATTTAATGATGTTAATGGTTAAAGCCACACATCATCTTGCCCATTTCATAGTTACCTTTAGCGGTTTTTCCTTCCCCAGGGGATCCATGAATTTTCTTACTTAACATTTCTCATGATAGACCTTGCTAACTGTTCACAGCCTTTGATCTGCATAGATCTTGGAGACTGTATCTTTCTCAACAAGTTTAAATCATTCTCATCCAAATGATTTCAGGCAATTACTATCAAATGGTTGTTGAAAGAAATTATTTGCCATCTGGGCCTTAGACTGAATATACTGTTTGTAACTTTTTGTTTACGTAACAAGTCTGTTGAATATTTTCTTCATATTTTGCATGATAAATAAATAGAAACTTGTTTTTATTCTGAAATAGGAAGTACAGAGCTGTGTAGGAAATGACCTTGATGCAACAGTGTCCTCCAAGTACACTTCCAATCACTATCCCAGTGGTCTTAGAACAAAACAATCTCAGAGCTTCAGATGATTAAATACCATAATTTTAAACTGAAATTTAAAATACACAGTGATAAGTTAGGTGAGAAATGTGGGGTAGGTTTACAAATTTAGGACAGGGTGCAAGCAGGGTGAAAGCCCTATTATACCTTAATCCTGAAGTACATGATTCAGGAACAAGGGAGCCAAAAATACAGAAGGTGCTTGGTGTCAAAATCTTCTCTCGTTGTATTGGAGAGACACAGGGGCAAGTATTGCCACAGCTGTAGACAACCAGTGACTTGATGGAGAGCATGGATTTTGTTTTTGTTTTTTCAGTGTGATACTGACGGCACAAATGTGGTACCTCTATACCTCCTATAAATGTAACACTTTACACATACTGCCTCATGTATACTTGATATTTCCATCCCTTCCTATTTTTGACAAATGCTCTACTGTAATTAGTCACATTAGCTTCTACACTTAGTTTCATCTGTACTTGTTATTTGTTCTCTGATTAGCAGTGCTAAATACAGTTTTTTTGTAAATGGTATAATTGACACACAGTTGTCTCTCCATATCCATGGGTTCCCCATCCACAGATTCAACCAAACTTGGAGTTCAGTCTGTGGTTGGTTGAATCGGAAGATACGAATGGTAGACATGGAAGACCAATGGCCCTATGCCAGTTTATATAATGGACTTGAGCATCCCTGGGGAATTGGTATCCATAGAGGTCCTGGACCAATCCCCTGCAGATACCTAGGGATGACATTATAACATTACCTTAGTTTCAGGTGTACAACATAAAGATTTGATGTTATTATACACTGTGAAATGATCACCACAATAAGTCTAGTTAACAACTATCACTGTAAATAGTTATAATTCTTTATTCTTGTGATAAACACTTTTAAGATTTACTATCTTAGCAGCTTTCTAATGTGCAATACAGTATTATTTACTAGAATCATCATGTACAATACATCCCCAGGATTTATTTACTTTATTATTGGAAGTTTGTACCTTCTGACACACTTTACTGATTTCGTCTACCCCCACCCCTTGCCTCTGGAAACCACCAGTTTGTTTTCTGTATTTATGAGCTTTTTTTTTTTTTCCTTTTGGATTCTGCATGTAAATGAGATCATCCTCTGTTTGTCTTCATCTGTTTGACTTATTTCACTTAGCATAATGTGCTTAAGGTCCATCCATGGTATCACAAATGGAAATATTTCAGTTTTTATGGCTGAATAATAGTCCATTCTATATATAGATAGATAGATGATAGATACATATATCTATCTATATGTATATTTCTATCACAATTTCTTTTTGTATTCATTCATTAATGAACACTTAGGCTGTTTCTTGATCTTGGATATTGTCAGTAATACTGCAACAATATGGGAAATGTATATATCTTTCAAAATTAGTGGTTTTGTTTTCTTCAGATAAATACCCAGAAGTTGAATTGCTGGATCTTATGGCATTTTTATTTTTAATTTTTGGAAAAACTTCCAACTGTTTTTCCATAGTGGGTACTTCAATTTACATTTCCAACAACAGTGCACAATGGTTTCCTTTCCTTCATATCCTTGCCAAAACTTGTTATTTCTTGTCTTTTTGATGACAGCCATTCTAATAGGTGTGTGGCAAGATCTCATTGTGGTTTTGATTTGCATTTCCCTGATCAGCGATGTTGAGCATCTTTGCATGTACTTGTTAGGCCATTTGTATCTCTTTTGAAAAATGTCTATTCAGATCTTCTGCCACTGTTTTAACAAGATTGGTTTTTGTTTTTTGCTATTCAGTGTTACGAGTTCTTTATGCTTTATGTATTTTGCATATTTACCCCTTATCACACATATGATTTGCAAATATTTTGTTATTCCATAATTTGCCCTTTTATTTTATTGGTTTCCTTTGCTCTGAAGGAACTTTTGAGTTTGATGTAGTTCTACTCTTTTGTTTTCGCTTTTGTTGTAAAATTCGAAAAATTATCACCAAGATTGACATCAAAGAGTTTACTGCATATGTTTTCTTCCAAGAGTTTTATGGTTTAAGGCCTAATATTCAAGTCTTTAATGCATGTTGCGTAAATTTTTGTGTATGGTGTAAGGCAGTGGTCTAGTTTCATTCATTTGCATGTGGCTGTCCAGCTTTTACAGCAACATTCGTTGAAGAGACTATTCTTTCCCAATTGTATATTCTGAGCTACTTTGTTATAAATTAATTGATCATATATGCATAGGTTTATTGCTGTACTCTCTATTCTGTTCCATTAATAATGTGTCTGTTTTTATGCTAATGATGTACTGTTTTGCTTACTATAACTTTGTGGTATAGTTTGAAATCAGGGTGTATGGTGCCTCCAGCCTTGTTCTTCTTTCTCAAAATTGCTTCGGCTATTCGGGGCCTTTTATGGTTCAGTAGAAATTTTAGGATGACTTGCTCTATTTCTGTGAAAAATGCCATTGGAATTTTGTTAGGGATTGCATTGAATCTATAATTTGCTGAGTAGTATAAACAGTTTAACAATATTAATTCTTCCAATTAATGAGCATGGAAGATCTTTCTTTGTGACGTCTTCAATTTATTTCATCAGTGTCTCATATTTTTCAGTGTACAGGTCTCTCACCTCCTTGGTTAAGTTATCCCTATGTAGGAATTGAAGCAATATGAAGCAATTGCAAATGGGATTGTTTTCTTAATTTCTCTTTCTGAGAGTTTGTTATTAGTGTATAGAAATGAACAGGTTTTTTTGTTTGTTTGTTTTTTGTGGTACACGGGCCTCTCACTGTTGTGGCCTCTCCCGTTGCGGAGCACAGGCTCCGGATGCGCAGGCTCAGCGGCCATGGCTCACGGGCCTAGCCGCTCTGCGGCATGTGGGATCTTCCCGGACCGGGGCACGAACCCGTGTCCCCTGCATCGGCAGGTGGACTCTCAACCACTGCGCCACCAGGGAAGCCCAAGAAATGAACAGTTTTGATATTGATTTTGTATCATGCAACTTTACTGAATTTGTTTACTAGTTCTAACAGATTTTTGTAGGGTCTTTAGGACTTGATATTATGTAATATCAAGTCATCTGCAAACAGTGACAGTTTTACTTCTTCCTTTCCAACTTAGGTATCTTTCATTTCTTTTTCTTTCTGATTGCTATGGATAGGACTTCCAACACTATGTTGAATAAAAGTTGTGTGAGTGGGCACTCTTGTCGTGTTACTGATCTTAGAGGAAAGTCTTTCAGCTTTTCACCATGGGGAATGATGTTAGTTGTGTGTTTGTCATAAATGGCCTTTATTATGTTGGAGGTGTATTTACTCTAGCCTTGTTAAGGGTTTTTATCATAAATAAATGTTGAATTTTGTCAAATGCTTTTTCTGTATCTATTGAGATAATCATGATTTTTTATCTTTCATTTTGTTAATGTGGTGTATTACGTGGATTGATTTGCACATGTTGAACCATCCTTGTGTCCTTGGAATATATTCCACTTGATCATGGTGCATAATTCTCTCAGTGTGTTGTTGAATTTGATTTGTTAATATCTTGTTGAGGATTTTTGTATCCATATTCACCAGAGATATTGGCCAGTAATTTTCTTTTCTTGTGGCTTCCTTGTCTAGTGTTGGTATGATGGTTTTGCTGGCCTTGTAATATGAGTTTGGAGTGTTTCCTCCTCTTCTATTTTTTAAAGGAGTTTGAGAAGGATTGGTATCAATTCTTGTTTGAATGCTTGATAGAAATCACTGATGAAGTTGTCAGGTCCTGAACTTCTGTTTAGTGAGAGGTTTTAGATTACTGATTTCATAGCTCTTAGTTTTACTGATCTTTTCTACTGTCTTTTGGTCTCCATTTATTTCTGCTCTGTTTTTATTTCCTTCCTTCTGCTAACTTTGAACCTCATTTTTTTTTCCTTTTTCTAGTTCCTTGAAGTGTGAAGGTAGGTTGTTTGAGATTTTTCTTATTTCTTGAAGTAGGCATTTATCATTATTTACTCCCTCTTAAAACTGCTTTTGCTGCATCCAGTAAGTTTTGGTATTTTGTATTTCCATTCTCGTTTGTCTCAAGATGTCTTTTGATTTCTCTTTTGTTTTACTTTCTGACCCATTGCTTGTTCAGTAGCACAGTAGCATGTTGGGGAATTGGCACATATTTGTGAATTTTCCAGTTTTCTTCTTGAAATTGATTTCTAATTTCATACCATTGTTGTAAAAGATGCTTGATATGATTTTAGTCTTCATAAAATTATTAAAATTTGTTTTGTGGTTTATCATATGATCTATTCTCGAGATCATGTGCCCTTGAGAAGAATGTGAATTCTGTTGCTTTGGGATGGAATGTTCTATATACACCTGTTAAGTATACACCTAAGTTAGGCAGTATACTGGCCTAACTTATTACAGGTTTTTGTTTTGTGGTTCCCATGAGTCTTACATACAACAGCATTATAACATACCTATAAAGGTTCACATATAACAACATATTTATAACAGTCTATATTAAGTTGATAACTGCTTAAGTTTGAACACATTTTAAAGCTCTACATTTTTACTCTCCTCACTGGCTTTATGTTTTTGATGTCAGATTTACGTCTTTATCTTGTATATCCCTTAAGTAATTATTGTAGCTACAGTTACTTTTACTACTTTTGACTTTCAACCTTTATACTACCTTCAGTAAATATTTACCTTTACCAGTGGGGTTCATATTTTCATAAGTTTTTTTGTTACTAGTTAGCACCCGTTTTTCATTTAAAAAATTTCTTTAACATTTCTTGTAAGACTGGTTTAGTGATAATTTATTCTTTTGACTTTTTTTTCAGTCTATTTTCTTTATTTTTTTCTGGTTTTATTTTTATTTGTTTTTATTTTTTATTCTTTTATTGAAGTATAGTTGATTTACCAATGTTTCACATTACATCTAAGTGATTCAGTTATACACAAACATACACACATACGTATATATATAAATTCTTTTCAGATTCTTTTTCATTTTAGGTTATTACAAGATATTGAATATAGTTGCTTGTGCTATACAGTAGGTCCTTGTTTTTTAATCTATTTTATGTATAGTATTGTGTATCTGTTAATCTCAAATTCCCAGTTTATTCCTCCCCACCCCTTTCCACTTTGGTCATTATAAGTTTGTTTTCTATGTCTGTGAGTCTATTTCTGTTTTGTAAATAAGTTTATTTGTATAATTTCTTTGATTCCACATGTGGTATCTTATGGTATTTGTCTTTCTCTGTCTGATTTACTTCCCTTAGTATGATCATCTTTAGGTCCATCCATGTTGCTGCAGATGGCATTATTTCATTCTTTTTTATGACTGAATAATATTTCATTGTGTGTGTGTGTGTGTTTATCTTCTTTCTCCATTCATCTGTCGATGGACATTTAGGTGGCTTCTATGTCTTAGCTATGATAAATAGTGCTGCCATGAACATTGGGCTATCAGAAACACATATTGTTTCTGATTAGAGTTTTTGTCTTTTCCAGATATATGTCCAGGAGTGGGATTGCTGGATCATATGGTAATTCTATTTTTAGTTTTCTGAGGAACCTCCATACTGTTTTCCACAGTAGCTGCACCAACTTACATGCTGACCAACAATGTAGGAGGGTTCCCTTTTCTCCACACTCTTTCCAGCATTTATTATTTGTAGACTTTTTAATGATGTCCATTCTGACTGGTGTGAGGTGGTACCTCAGTGTAATTTTGATTTGCATTTATCTAATAATTAACGATGTTGAACATCTTTTCATCTGGATGTTGGCCATTTGAATGTCATCTTTGGTGAAATGTCTGTATAGGTCTTCTGTGCATTTTTTGATTGTTTTTTTCTGTTTTTGTTTTGATATTGAGCTGTATAAGCTGTTTATATTTTGGAATTTAAGCCCTTGTCAGTCACATCGTTTGTAAATATTTTCTCCTAGTCCATGGTTTGTCTTTTCCTTTTGTTTATGGCTTTCTTTGCTATGCAAATGCTTTTAAGTTTAATTGGGTCCCATTTTTTTACTTTTGTTTTTGTTTCCATTACTCTAGGAGATGGATCCACAAACAATTGCCATGATTTATGTCAAAGTTTGATCTGCCTATGTTTTCCTTGAGGAGCTTTATAGATTCTGATGTAACATTTAGCTCTTTAACCCATTTTGAATTTATTTTTGTATATGGTGCTATAGAATGATCTAATTTCATTCTTTTATATGTAACTGTCCAGTTTTCCAAGCACTACATGTTGAAGAAACTGTCTTTTCTCCATTGTATATTCTTGCCTCCTTTTTTTGTAGAGTAATTGACCATAATTGCGTGGATTTATATCTGTGCTCTCTATCCTGCTCCACTGATCTATGTGTCTGGTGCCAGTACCATACTGTTTTAATGACTGTAGCTTTGTAATATAGTGTGAAGTCAGGGAGCATGGTTTCTCCAGCTCAGTTCTTCTTTCTCAAGATTATTTTAGCTATTCGGGGTCTTTTGTGTTTCCATGAAAATTTCAAAATCTTTTGTTCCAGTTGTGTGAAAAATGCTATAGGTAATTTGATAGAATTAATCTATCAAATTGAATTGAATTACATTGAATCTTAGATTGTTTTGGGTAGTATGGTCATTTTAAGAGTGTTGGTTCTTCCAATCTAGGAACACGGTATATCTTTCCATCTGTTTGTGTGGTATTCAGTTTCTTTCATTGATGTCTTATATTTTCCAAGCATAGGTCTTTGCCCTCCTTAGCTAGTTTTATTCTTAGATATTTTATTCTTTATGATGTGATAGTAAATGGGATTGTTTTCTTAATTTCTCTTTCTGCTATTTCATTGTTAGTGTATAGAAATGCAGCAGACTTCTGTATATTAATTTTGTATCCTGCAGCTTTACTGAATTCATTGATGTGCTCTAGTAGTTTTCTGGAGGCAGCTTTAGGATTTTCTAAGTAGAGTATTATATCATCTGCAAATTACTCCTTTAGGTTTTTCTTGTCTGTGAACTTTTTATCTCTTTCACCTCTGAATGATAACTTTTTCAGGTAGAATATTCTTAGTTGGAAATTTTTTTTTTCTTTCAGCGCTTTGAATATATCATGGTTATCCCTTCGGGCCTGCAAAGTTTCTGCTGAAAATTCTGCTGATGGTCTTATGGGGGTTCTGTTGTATGGAACAAGATGTTTCTCTCTTGCTGCTTTTAAGATTCTCTCCTTGTCTTTTACTTTTAATATTTTAATTAAAATGTGTCTTGATCAGCATCTTTTTGGATTCATCTTTTTTGGAGCTCTCTGTATACTTGGATTTGGATGTCTGTGTCCTTCCCAAACTTAGGCAAGTTTTCAGTCATTATTTCTTCAAATAAGGTATGTGCTACTTTCTTTCTCTCTTCTCCTTTTGGGACTACTGTAATGCAAATGTTAGTCTACTTGATGTTGTCCTATAAGTTCCTTTAACTGTCTTCAGTTTTTTTTTTTCATTCTTTTTTCTTTTTGGTATTCTGATGGGTAAGTTCCACTGCCCTGTCTTTGAGTTCACAGATCCTTTCTTCTGCTTCATCTATTTTGAAGTTAAATTTTCCTTAGTGTATTTTTAGTTTAATTATTGTATTCTTCAGCTCTGTGACTTTTATTTTGTACTTTCTTACATTTTCTATCTCTGTGTTGAAGTTCTCATTGTGTTCTCCTGAGTTAAAGGAGCATCTTTATGACCATTACTTTGAACTCTTTATCAGGTAAATTACTTATCTCCATTTCATGAAGATTTTTTCTGAGGTTCTATCTTGTTCTTTTGGGGGGAACATATTCCTTTATTTTGCTTTTTTCTCTGTGTTGGTTTCTGTGTATGAGATGTAATAGCCCTCCTTCTCAGTCTTAAAGGAGGGGTCTTGTGTAGGAAATGAACCATATCATTCATCTGTGCCCTAGTTCTTGGTTTTCTCTGACACATTTGTGATTGTTCAAGCAGCCTATTTTATTTTTAATAGCTCAAAGTAGTTGCACGTGTGCAAGACCTGTCAGCATCCCAAATAGGAGGAACTCACCAAGGACTTAGATTGAGGCTGATTGGAAGCTCTTAAATTATGCTGCAGCTCTTAAATTATGCAGATTTATACTGTCTGGTGGGATCATAGTTTTATGCCAATTTGGCCTCCAAAACCAAGTGTTCTGGAGATGTGCTCTGAATGGAAGTTGCAAAAATCAGGGCTCCACACAAGTAAAATAGTTCTTTTCTGGAAGTTACCAGTGAGCTATAGTGAGGCAGAGGGAGAAAACTGAGCTGGTGTTCACCAGCCTATGTTCCCTGAGAGTATGTCCATAGGACTCAGGTCCTATGCCCTTCAGGTCAAAGATCCAGGGCAAGCAAATACGCCTCTATCACAGAAAGAATGGGAGTGTTTCAGTCTCTTGTTTGTGCAGTGTCCTCGGCATGGTAGTCTGCCAAGAACTGTCACTCTGATTGTTAGAGTCCCATGAGACTCAGGAACACAAGGCCCTCTGGCCTCTAGAGCCAGGTGAGGGGTATCCCCTGGGAATCATCCTCTAAACCCAGGGCATCAGGTATAAAAACTGAATTATTAAATTCATGTAAAACTCCATTATGGAAGATACTGGTTTTTCTTAGCACTGAAGAGGGAGAGTGTGAAATCGGCATCTTCTGGCTGGAATGGGGCAGAGGAGGTGCATAAGCATGGTGCTCATGGAGGGAGGGGGAGGTGGCACCCACCTGCTGGAACAGGGCAGAGGAAGAGTGTGAAGATGGTGTCACCAGCCTCTGTCCCACAAAAGTATGCCAGCAGGCACCTATATGTGTACTAAATGAGATGCCTGCACCTCAGTCTGACATTTTAAAGTTAGCAAATGAGCCTCTTTCATATACAGTCTGGGTGCCTCTTGTTCTGCTGCTTCTGTACCTAGCCCTGGGGGAGGTGAGCCTGAGCATGTGAGCCCTTTAGCAGAGTCATTTCTCAGTTTTTCTGTGCCCTTGTGGGTCTCTTGGAATTGATCAGCTAGTTTTTAGTTTATTCAGAGAAAATTGTTCCTTATGCTGCTGTAGATTTGAAGTGTGTGTGGGAGAAGTTGAGTTCAGGATCTTCCTATGTTGCCATCTTCAACTGGAACCAGAGCTAAATATTCATTAATAACACAGCAAATATAAATAATACAGAAAAATAACACATTTCAGCAAGAAATTATTTGTAGAAGAAATTTCTGAATCCCAGTGACTCAACTGCCCACTGAGTTGGTTACTCCACTGATACCCCTCCTTATACTTCTAGAAACATGCTACATGTGTGCTGGTGGCAGGCTGGGGTGGGAAGGGAATGGGGATGGGCAAAAGGAAGTGGCTGATGATCAATACAGATAATTCTCACAATCTTATAGGACCTTTAATTTTAAATGATTATTCAGATATCTATGGAAAAATGTGCAACACTAACGTATGTTAATATTTCCAAAAAGTTTCAGAAGAAAGAAAATTTTTAGAATCCTGCTCCCTGGTCTCTATCAAAATCTGAAGATATTTAATACTTTCTCACAATCCAGATTTCTATTTTAAGACAGTTCCTCAGAAGTCTCCAATAACTAAATTCTCCTCTTTAATATTTAGGAGGTGGAGTTTATAAAACGACCCACCACTTATTTCCTATCCTTTCATGTAGACCCATCTTTTTATAATGACCATAATCCTCAACTCTGTAGACTGATTCTGGGGAATATCTCCAGTGTTAATATCTCTTACTTGCCCCTGACCTATCTGCTACTTTACATGCAGTAAATATGAATATTTGTCATGAATATTGTCAAGCAGATCAAAGAACACATTCTAGAAAATTTAGAGAGTATAAAGTTAGTACTATCTCACCCTCTACTCTGCCATATAGATAGTTCTATTGCCATCTGAAAATAGCATTTACAAGTTCAACAGTCAAATGACAAAACTTAGTAGAATATTTATAGCAAATTTTAAAGTCTGATGGATTTCTTCTCATCTCAGTATGCTTATATAGCTTTGTTCTCTTAAGTTATTCTGCTGATATATCAAACTATTACCAGCAACAGGTCAAATAAAACTGTTACACAGTGGTCCAATTTCAGTATGACTTAAATCAGGGCTTTTTCAATTTCTTGCGTATAGAAATCGCTTTGGTATCCTATTAAATTACAGATTCTGATTCAGTAGATCTGGGTTAGCATCTGAGATTCTGCATTTTTAACAAGTTCACAGGTTATGCTGAGGCACCCGACTCAGATTTCACACAATTAAAGAAACAAAACTTTAAAACATTTATGTTTTCCTAGGTATGTCACAGTTCTCCTTCATGAGTGTGTAGAATGGAACATTTCTGAAGTATGTACACATAAGCTTACTAGCATCTGAGAACAGTTGGGAAAAGAAAATGGGAGTTAATATGTCAATAACTCATAGACAAAAACAGCTAATATACAATTATAGTAGCAATGTCAAACAATATTGAAGTCAAGCACATTCAAAAATTATAAATGAAAAGCAAATCATTTATCTAATAAAGTTTTTATTTTCACAAATATTTAAAAACGTAGCTTCCTTTGAGCCAGGAAAGGAAAAAGCAGAGTATGCCTATATGTATTTGATACAGATATTCAACACTGACTCATTCTTAGTTCATTAGCTCAGCTCACTGCAAATAACTCAGAAAAACAATCATAGGTAGTTCTGTTAGTGTATGCAGAAAAGGGTAAGGGACAGTGATCGTTTAAGTGGAGTGAGTGGAGTGGTTATTTAGAGTTGTAGACGGGCCGGAAGAGGCAGACAAAGAGAGAGCAGCCACAGTGTCTCTAATACATTGAACTTCAACCGGAAACACTGAACTGACAGGTGGAACACAGCTGCAACAAACTCGAGCTCCAAAGATAATTAATGTGTAGCTCAGACATTGAAAATGGGTTAAGATTGACAGATTATTTCACATGTAAAAATCCAAATACAAATATCCAGCACTTTCACAAGAACAAATTTTCAGGGATAACCAATTTGCCTTATTAGTACATTTTTTTCCTGAAATGATACCCCCTTTTCTTCTCTTTTTCTGAGAACTGAAAACTGTATAGCTCTTTTCATGTACTTGTCAGCAACAGTAAGCCTTCACCCATTTTAAGATGCTATAGATTCTCTAACTTATGTTAACTCTTTTGCATATGCTATACATTTTCAAACTTAAGTTTTGAACAACTATAGTTTTGTGGTGATTAAACATACCTTGGAATGAAAATGTGCCACTTTACAAAATGGTGCAAGTTTTCTATGGAATAAAACATACAAATTCATTCACGTATACAATGACACTTTCTCTAAGTCAAACAAGTCACGTTTAACACATTCCCAAAAGCGCCCACTCCCAATTCAACATACGCACATACACACGGAAACACACACACATCCAAATCCATTTTTATATGAAAAATCTATCTCCCATTTATTAAATGAAGTATTATTTTTTTCTACTGGGTATTTTTAATATATTTCACTTATCTTTGAGTATGAATTATCCTTCCTCATACATAATATATAGAATTTAGAGAAAACATGGTGAGGAATGGTAAAGATTAGAATATTCATGTATTTAGTTATAGACACATAAATCAAAGACTTTTTCCTGATATCTATATACTATGAGATGCATTTTTGTATGAAGATTTAAAATTGATTGGTTATACAGTTCTACCATGAGATGGATATGTAATTTCTCAACCAATTCTTCTGAACTGTTTCTACTTTACATCATTCAGCCCTACTTAGTTTAAGATTTAAAGAAGTATCCTTTATACTCCTCCTAGATCAACATGTCCACAAATATCCTAATACGGCGAAAGTAGACTCAAGTATCAGAAGAGGATGTTTAGGATCTCATATGTCCATATCTTAGGGGGATACTTTTTTTCTGTTCCCAATAAATGAGAGGACATTATTACATCAGTATGTTTTGAGTATCTTCAAGATTTTCCAACAATCCTTCCAAACTGGTGGTATCTTAGTTTGGGGTTTTCAGTATTTACCCTGGCAGCTAGCATGAGGAGATTAATTATTCTTGATTTTAGTATCTAGACAAACCAGTTACTAATAATTTATCCTAGAAACCTCTGTGTGTAAAACATAGGCAGAATGTGGTCCATCTTCTCTTTCTATGGGGGGCCTTTTTAGGGGGCCTAGTGCTCTCTGCCATAAGTGAACCCCTGATAAAGAAAGCAGGGTTACCTAACAATATGTCTTCTAATAAAAAGGAAATATACTTCATAGTCTAGAATTTAAATACTGCAACTCTAAAGCATGACCAAGTATCTTTTTATTTCCTTTTCCCCCAACTGGCTCAAAAAATTAGCAAGGGAAAAAGTGGCCAAGATTGAATTTAGAAATGTTTCATGAGGAAATATAGATGCATAAAGAAATAAAAATTCAGATAGAATACATCGGTCAGAAAACCAGAGTAAATGTTTTGTGATACAACAGGAACTGGACAAAAGCACAGGAATTTAAGGAGCAACATTTTTTAATGTTTGAAACCAGTCTTTCTGAGGCGACTATGAAAGCAAGAATTATTACAACAAATAACTATGAATGGACATTCTACTCTTTGTAATCTCCCACACAATAATTTCTTTATTATCATTTACATCTCTTAATACTAGCACAGCATTCTGAAGTTGCCAAGCATAAGTTATATGCAACTGAGTGAAAAGATCAAAATCTACTCAGATTTCCAGAAGAGCTACAGAATGTGGAAAATGACAAAGTCCCTAAACATGTTCATTTGCATTATCACTGACAAAAATGTGAGCCATATTGTTATAAAGAGTGTGGTGATAAGGCTTGCTCATGCTGTGTGAAGGATTTAATAGAGAAAGAAAATTAAATAATGTTTAATAAATGGTTCATAGGCCAGTCATTTAGTTTCCATTCTTAAATGTCTTTCAAAATAGTTGATACTCATGAAATGCAATGTCCTGACAGGCCTGGGTTCTTTGTATTGCAGGGACACTGATGAGGGTAGTGATGTTTTCCCTTTGATGAGGAAGACAAGAGTTCAGGGTCCAGGATTTGTTTAGAACATCCACCCATCTGCTGAATTTAGCAAACTGGAACCAATCAGTGAATCAGTACCAAATAAAAATAACTGGATAATGCTGAAGCCACATCTGTAGAAACTGAAATCCATTCCATTGTGAACATGTTGAATTTTAAAAGGTGCTGTGTTTTTCAAAGTATGGATTTTAATGACATCTTAATAATCCTTTAGAAATGTGCTGCTTCTCAGTACAAAAAAAAAAAAAAGTGCCACCAGTTCTTCAACTATAAGATGTGTTTTGCAAACATAAAGCATATTAAATCTTTATTTTGTAGGTCGATATTAAGAAAGGTCCTGATGTAGCTGGTGCATAAATGTAAAGACTCATTTGCTTCCTGGAAAGCAGAAGAAAGGTAAGTACTTATCAAAAAGTCGTGGAAAAATAAAACAGGTAATATTCAAATTCTAATTACTGCAGATGTCATGTTTTCTAGTAATTAGCCCAATTTCTCAAGCTGCAGAGAAAAATTCTCTGATGAACTTCATGGATAAGGCAATTATTTTCCCATTCCAGGATACATGGAAGGCTGCTTCCCAGCTCTCAAGAGCTGCGCATGGCCAGATAAGGAGGGGTAGCTCGTTAAATCTGCTCTGGATGAGCATTTCCACTCTTTGCTGTCCCTTCAGACCATCCTCCATTTAGCGGTGTATATACTGCTACTTTCGAAAGGACTATTGGCTTACTCTCTTTGTGATCCATTGAGCAAAATCACACCTTAGCTCCACCATCTTTGCTTTACTCCCTCTTGTACATCCATCTCCTTATTTTTCAATTGTTTATAAATCTTCCCAAAGGCATAATTATTATAATATTCGAAACTGAAGCTTGTTTAAGGAAATCTGTATCTGTAATTCTTCTAAATCTAGTAACTCAAGTAATCTACAGAGAACAGTGTTCTTCTCTATTTGTAAAGAAAAAAGATGTATTGTTGTGTAAAGAGCAGTAGCTTTTCCCTGTAACAGTCAGATGTTAAGCCAAACCAATATATTTGTTGACAAAGGCACTCTAGAAAGTTTTCAATCTTTCACCTTAATAGAGCCATGTACAGACCCAAGATAATTGGCATTCAGGGCTTATTAAGCACTGATGAAATTGTTCATGTAATTTCAGTAGAGAACTATACAGAAAAAATTTATGACTCATACTTCATTTTGAAAAGCATATTTTCCCACTAGAAGAAGTTTTTGTTGTAATTTGGCTTTTCAGTGGATGACCTTTTTGTCTATTGTATGTGTTCATATGAATTACTTTGTTTAATCATAACTTATTTGTTACTGGACTAATCACAGGTCTTAAAGGTGATGCAATATTTCCTTTATGTGTTATAATGTGAATATATTAGGTTAGCGTTTTGAATACCTATTCAAATGGATTGTAGGCAGAATTATTCAGTCCTCTTTTGAGTGAATAGTGACAGAAATAATCAGAACAAAAAATGGAGTTGCCTTCCTAGTCTCAAGCTCTCAATTTCATATCCAAAAAAATATTGTCCAAAAATTCCACTTCATTTTTCTTCATCTTCAGTTTGACTGATTCACACTGTGAAAATGGACAATTTTGCACAGTTTAAATTTTTAACTTTCTGGGATGACTCCATAAGATAGAATGGATGCTAATGAATCCCTGATTATTGGAAACTCATGAAATATTATTATGGATTAGTTGTGATAATTCATGTAAAATATTTAGCATGATTTTGGCACATAATAAAAGCTCAGTAATTATCAGTGGCAGTTCCAGAATTTCTACATGACAGGTTACAGTCAACAGGCTGATTGGAAGTAGAACAAGAAGACTTTTGTTTTGAAGTTGTGATTTTTTCATACCAAGTATATTGCTTTTATTTTGATTGTGTATATTTTTTGAGGTTCCTGGGAAGGGAGGGGGGACAGAAACTATGGGTAAGTGACAAATTCCCCCCCTACCCCCCATAGGCCATACCTATGCCAAGTATGATTAGTAAAGAAAGGCTTAGGGAAGATAGGGGCAGGCATTCATTCCTCTATGTACAAGGGGGCTTGTGCAGTAATACCTAAAACACAGAGGCCTGAAACACCTCTACAGTTTTGTCAAAACTCAAATCTGTCTACATTTAGCTGATTTTCCTGTAAACTCTGAGTAATTTGGTTTTACTGTGTGAACATTTTTGTCTTCTGTTTTCTTGTATTGTTGTATTCAGTTCTAGCTCCTGAATTGTAATAATTCATCAGGGCTTCCACACTAAACATCTAGAGTGCACACTGTGATTTTGGACAGCATGACTATATGCAACAATCCTGTTTCTATATTAATATGCTATCTTCATTTAAAAATAGCGTATTTTTACCTAATTTTAGTTCTATCATTGATTGAGTTTTCATTTCTCATTAATTTCTAGCTTATTTAATTTTCCTTTTTATTTTCTTTTCCCTTGTAAATTCTAATTTCCCCAAATAGCTACCATTTTCAGTTTTACATAAACTTTCCTGGTCATTGATCTATTAAATTAATTATTTGTAATTTTAAAATAATTAACTAGCTAGAAATAATTAGGAAAAGAAAAGTTAGTACATATATAGCTTTTGTGCAACATTCTAACTTTGAAAGGTGACAATTTCATATTTTAGCCCATTCCTCCAATAATAAAGATGAAATATAGTGATCTGCTCGATATTAGTAGGCCTTATTACTCATTCAGGTTTCATTTATGTTTTAATTTACATTTAGTATCTCAAAACTTCAAGGATGTATTAACAATGATAGTTGGCCAGACATGTCCAGAAATATTTGCAGCCTAATTTATAACTCCTGTTTGATAAAATGGAAACAGTAATATATAAACTAACATTACTGAAGCCATATATATATTTTGTTATATACTTACTTATTTTACACTCTTCAATCTGCATGCACAGTATGAAATCATAAAAGCAGTAAACATCACCGCACCAACACTGATTAAGATCATTTCTACCAGGCCAAGGAGTTCTATTTTTCCAGTCACTTGATTTCTGAACATTTCTGCCTTCTCATCACCGATTGTGCCAGTCTGTAATCAAGTTAACAATTAGCATTATTTCAGTTGATTAGTGGAGCAAATTACTCAAAACTCTCCATTTATGTATCACTCTTTTTTTGAAACACTGCATAGATGTTAGTCATCTTTATCTATAAGAAGACAGTGTAATTCCCTTTTCATGTCAAAGAAGGCAGTAAATGCCAAGGTAGAATATTTAGAGAGAGAAATATAATCTTCCTTTGAAACATGTTATATAGCCCTCTCCAATACACTGACTTCATTGATCTATACAAAGGTCTTACTGAAATATTTTCCAGTTTTCCAAAGGATGTTTCCTAGTGACAGAGGGAAATTGGAAAGGCCAACAGTTTCTTTCCTCTGAAGACTTCTGTAGTGCATTTCCTCATTCTGTGGCTAATCAATTCTGTGATTTGTACTAAAAATATCTTGTTAGGCACTCGGATAGACTGCAGACACCTACTCTTACCTGGTCTTTATAAGTTTGGTTTGCTTTTATTAGCACCACAGTATTCACATTGAGTTACTTGGAGTTACGTGTATGTATGACTCTTTCCTAACACAAGCACTATGACAAGAAAAAGTGTTTACTAGTTGTATTATGAAAATAATGTAAAATTATAGGAAGTACTTCATCCTTCTGAAATAAAAACACTGAAAACTAACATAAACCTGATATTTCTGTGTGGCTTCGTTCTCTCAGAATAATTAATTATATAATTAATAATATATAAATTCACCTATATAGGTAATGGAAACACATACAACTTCAAATTCTATACATATGTATTCAATTTTCAAACACTAAAAGCTGTTTCTGTATACAAGGAAGTTTACAGTTTTTGGTGACTAAGAGATAAGAATACTAACCTCATTAAGCCAAAGAACAGGCACCATATAATTCTGCTTCAGACCCTTTAATGCTCTGTAATAAACATTGAAAATAATTATAACAATATATACTAATATAATACCCATATATAACAGAAATGTTAGTAATTACTAGTGTAAATAAATGTTCAGAAATTAGTTGCTCTTAAACTTGCTAAGTTCCTTGATTTTTGTTCCTTGTAATGAATCATTTAAATATTACTATGGCTGTTTATCAGACATCTTTCACTCTTATAAATCTTTCTAATACATATTTCTAATTAGATTGACTTTTTCTAAGCATGTACTTTCCCTTTCGACAATTTATACCCAGGAAACTAAAATTGAATTTTAGAAACAATTGTCCTGGAAATATTTGGACAGCTAGC